>NW_008709716.1:957296-977182 GCF_000327385.1 Lottia gigantea | reverse complement strand
TTGGATAAAAATGGCAAGCAAAAATTACAGATTGGATCCAATCTTTCAATTGTATGATCCGATTCAATATTCGTTCAACAAGAAAGAGGATTACGTAATCATCTCACCATCGGTAGGGACAAGGACCCAAATAAACGACGGAGGAAGTTACCTTTGAAATTAATTCGTTGTCCAATTGGTTGCTGCTTTCCGATGCCCATTTCCGATGCGATTTCAAAATCAAAGACGCCACTCAGAATCGAATTCCACAAACCAACACGTCTTTAGAAAACAACTTCTTTCCGTCTTTATTCAGCGAAATGGTTTTGGAAGCTTTTTCAAATCCGATAGAGACCATTAAACACCCACAATGTTGAAAACGGTTCTGTATCCCAAAAACTACGATTCAGTTTCGGGATGGATTCCCGATGTCGGTGACGGAGAAGTTTTAAAAGAACCGGTCAGAACTGTAGCAAATGACGCAGACCTTGCTAGGATAAGGGTAGTTGCTAGAAACACACTGGAAAGAGTGTCTCGCGGAGTAAATCACGGATTTGAAAAACGAGCGCTCCAATACAACAATGTTGTCGAGAACAACAGATGGGGTAATTACGTAAATTGGAAGTTGTATCCTTTATTTGGTCTGTTGGAACACAGAAAGGTTTCCATAGGTTTGCCGTATAAAAATCATTTGCAAAGAGAAATCAACGACAACAAGATATTCTTTGGTGAAAACAACTCTGACGCAAAATTGGAAATAACGAATATCCAACTTTACATACCGGTAATCACTCCTTCCGTAGAAGTGGAAACGAGAATATTCAACTCTTTAAACAAAGACATCGAAATTGCTTTTCTTCGTCGTAACACGGTAGGTAGCATGACTTTAACGGGAGAATCCACCACGTGGCCAATCACCAACACCGTCAAACCAGTGAGATATCTAATGGTCGGTTTCAAAAACTTACCCGAATGAGCAAAAATATCTATGTTCAAAATTTATTGTATATCCCTATTTTGCATAATCTCACCTTTTTAATGATATCTCACAGATGATAGGCCTATATTGGTCAAAAATGCGCTTTTTAAAATTTAAAAATTTTGTACCGACTTTCATAGTAACTGTGCGTAATTTGTTTTTCGTCGTATAATCTTAAGTCTTTCACGTGATTTAATAACTTTAGACCCTTGGAATTTTGCATTTTACGATAACAGACATGACACTTAGTGTAGTCCCTTTGTTATTACGATGGATCTGTTCTTATTAAAATGTATATTTTGAAGACAAAATTTATTCTTTCTATCTAACTGTATACGTGTTATATTTTGTATGTTTATTGAATTTGTCACAAAAAACCAAGTAACTCATGAACCACCACAGATGAAACGTAGAACCCATTCTTCTAATCCATTTATAACAGTGCATCTTCATTACGCGTATGCCTACTCTTTACTGATTTTACACATTCTCAAATTTTTACATTATTAATTAAATCTGGATAGAAATTACTTGAGCCTTTTTGGTTGATAAGTGGGGTCTGTTGAAATGTGTTGCTATAGACTTCGGCGTGCCGATGAGTCTTTGCAAACTAGATATACCTCTTACCTGTAATACCTGTTCTTCGGCCTGCAACGTCTAATAAGACTTCCAAATTGAAGGTGAAAAAATAATTTTGTTTCTTTTCTTTCTTGTTTTAGTGCGCATGTAACATGTCATGAATAATTTTGTGTGTGATTTGGTCTGATAAAATGGGTGAGTATATAGTATTTCATTCTATTTCCATAAAGTTGGGTCTGAATGTGAGAGCGATGTCCCAAGTAGTGTTCAGATTAGATTTGAATTGGTTAAGACTTGAAGAGTTGATTACATAGCCTGGGTGGGAATTCCAAACATTGATGACAAGTACAAAAAAAAAGTTTTTTGTTAGATTGATTCTACATTGTGGTTTCACCAATTTCATTTGATGTCCTCTGGTCACCGATGTAAGAATTGGGATGCGCATTGCCTCGGTACCAAAGCACGGTTCAAGTTTTTTTTGGTTCGGACCCAGAGGATTACAGAGAAAAGAACAATGATAAATAACTGGACACAATTTTTTTTTTGTAACTAATCACCTTGTTTCGGTATATATTCTCATTATTCTGTTATTTTGTATCATTGCTTGGTAAAGACGAAAGTGCCTTCGTCTAAACATCGCAAGTTATTTATTACAGTAATTGTGTCCAGTTATTTATCACCGAATTACTAAATGCCACTTAAGGAAGTTAACAATCATGAAGCAAATTAACAAAATATTTAATTAAACACAAGAAGCCAATAAACCAATAACTACAGTGGGATTAAGAGTTAACAAAATCATATAAAAATATATAAAATATTAAATAAAAGGAAAAACAAAAGAAACAAAATTGAAATTTCATTTCGATTAACTTGATTCCGATAAGGATTCATCTGTAATTACACCAAAAAAGTAGTATATGTCTTTTCGGATATGACGCATTTCACTTCTGCGCATGAGCAGCTTTTTCATGCGTCATATCCGAAAAGACACAACTGTTAAAATGTATTATAACAGACTCCCTAAACTGCTAAAATGTATTATAACAGACTCCCTAAACTGCTAAAATGTATTAAAACAGACTCCCCAAACTGTTAAAATGTATTATAACAGACTCCCCGAACTGTTAAAATGTATTAAAACAGACTCCCCAAACTGCTAAAATGTATTAAAACAGACTCCCCAAACTGTTAAAATCTATTATAACAGACTCCCCGAACTGCTAAAATGTATTATAACAGACTCCCCAAACTGCTAAAAAATGTATTATAACAGACTCCATATAAATTACAGACAAGAATCACTATAATAATACAGTATAAAATAACCGCATTAAAAAATAAGATGTCCTTAATTTTAAAACACGAACAAAAAAAATTCGAAGGAGACGGTTTCTTCTCTGCGCTAACATCTCTCATCCCCAAAGTGGCCAACTTTGTCTCAAACAACAAATCCCTCATTTCCTCAGAAGCGCAAGCTCTTGGTTCTGTGGCAAAAGCAGGAGTAAATATAAGCGATGCAGTGAAAAAATCTGACGAACTTAAAGAACTGCAGCTAATAAGAGAACAAAGAAACAAGAGACTAAAACGACAAGCCCTTGAAAAACAAGGAAAAGGGTTTAAAATCATTGGATAAAAATGGCAAGCAAAAATTACAGATTGGATCCAATCTTTCAATTGTATGATCCGATTCAATATTCGTTCAACAAGAAAGAGGATTACGTAATCATCTCACCATCGGTAGGGACAAAGACCCAAATAAACGACGGAGGAAGTTACCTTTGAAATTAATTCGTTGTCCAATTGGTTGCTGCTTTCCGATGCCCATTTCCGATGCGATTTCAAAATCAAAGACGCCACTCAGAATCGAATTCCACAAACCAACACGTCTTTAGAAAACAACTTCTTTCCGTCTTTATTCAGCGAAATGGTTTTGGAAGCTTTTTCAAATCCGATAGAGACCATTAAACACCCACAATGTTGAAAACGGTTCTGTATCCCAAAAACTACGATTCAGTTTCGGGATGGATTCCCGATGTCGGTGACGGAGAAGTTTTAAAAGAACCGGTCAGAACTGTAGCAAATGACGCAGACCTTGCTAGGATAAGGGTAGTTGCTAGAAACACACTGGAAAGAGTGTCTCGCGGAGTAAATCACGGATTTGAAAAACGAGCGCTCCAATACAACAATGTTGTCGAGAACAACAGATGGGGTAATTACGTAAATTGGAAGTTGTATCCTTTATTTGGTCTGTTGGAACACAGAAAGGTTTCCATAGGTTTGCCGTATAAAATTCATTTGCAAAGAGAAATCAACGACAACAAGATATTCTTTGGTGAAAACAACTCTGACGCAAAATTGGAAATAACGAATATCCAACTTTACATACCGGTAATCACTCCTTCCGTAGAAGTGGAAACGAGAATATTCAACTCTTTAAACAAAGACATCGAAATTGCTTTTCTTCGTCGTAACACGGTAGGTAGCATGACTTTAACGGGAGAATCCACCACGTGGCCAATCACCAACACCGTCAAACCAGTGAGATATCTAATGGTCGGTTTCAAAAACTTACCAGACTCTCAGACAAACAACAACATTTTCAGAAGGGCATTGAACCATACTCAAGATCCCATCATTCGCAAAGTTCAAGTCAGATTGAACAACGATAATTATCCCAATCAACCGTTGACAATTGATCCTTCCAAAAAAGATTACAACGAATTGTACAGAAACTATTAAAACATGTGCGAATTGTTTGGAAATACTCCTCAGTTTGAATACACAGATTTTTCACTCAATCATCCAATCAGCTCATCAAGAAGATCTTTTCAAAACAGGGGCAAACATAAATATTCACATTGAAAAAACACAAAGAGATGTGACCGGCTACTGTTTATTGCTGGAAGAAGCAAAACATTTGATTAAGATATCAGATAGAAGAATGATAAGAATTGAATAAAAAAAACACCCTTTAAAAATGAAACCAGAAACATTAGTTATGAAAATAATAGAAGCTATCGAAACGAATTCGCCTACTCTAATAACTTACAACGATAAAAAAGTGCACATAACCCAAAAGATTATCGATAAATACAAACATTGGAAAGTCAGAGACGATATAGACTTGGAAAGAATTGATCAGAATTTAACTAAAAAAGGTGGATTTTTACCTTTCTTACCTTTAATCTTTGCTGGTTTAGCTGCAGCAGGCGAAACTGCTGGTGGGGCTGCTGGGATAGCCAAAGCTGTCAACGATAAGAAAGCTGAAGCCGCTGCAAACGCCGAAGCACGTAGACACAATTTGGCAATAGAAAGAGAAGCACGAGGAGGTTCGGGAGTAGGAGATATTTTAGGCACGGTTAAAGAATTCGGACAAAGATTTGGCGAAGAAACCAAGAAAACCGTTAAAGAGGGATTAAGCAAATTAATAGATAATATCGACACCGGAGAAATAAAAGTCAAACACAAGGGCAACGCCATATTTTTTAAAAACATACGTTCGGGCGAGGGAATCTTTCTTTCAAAGTATATAGGCAACGGGGTGATTTTTGGTACGAAAATGTAATAAATAAAAATGGGCAAGAAATTCAAACATTCGGACATATTTCCTAGCAACCCCATGCTCATGTGCATTTGCGGATCTTCGGGTTGTGGAAAGACTTACCTCACTTTTAACATGTTGACAACACCGAACCTTTTAGATTTCGAGTCTCTGTATATTTACATGACTACTCCTGAACAATCCTATTATCAGTTTCTCAAAGCTTTGGAATACGTCTCGAAAGAAGAAGTTCAAGACATTTTTCACTAATACGAAAGCAACGAAGACTTGCAAGAGAACGCGGAATAAAAGACATTTTAGACGGCTTTATCAAAGAAAAGAATCTTTCTCTGAAACCGACCGACGTCAAAGTGTTTCTGACTAAAAACGTCAACGATTTAGACTTGTCTAAAATCGACAACCACCGAAAGAACTTGATTGTCAAAAAAGTCAAACCGTTCAACAAGAATTCTTCATGAAAGGAAGACATCACAACTGTCACTGCATATATCAATCCCAATCTTTCTACGGAATGGACGCCATGTTTATCAGAAGGAACACAAATTGTTTTTTATTATTCGAATTAAACGACAAAGATTTATCTCAAATCATTCAGTCGATAAATCACGGAATGGACAGAGACACGTTTAAAAAGGTTTGTAAAGCTCAATGGAGAAACCCGCATGATCATGGATATGTATTTGTTAATACTAGAAAACCTGCAGGTGAAAGAGTTATGATCGACATATGTTAATTTTATTTTTTTTAAAAATGACGGATCGGAATAATATTTTAAAAAGAAATAGAGAATATATCAAAGCTAAGAATAAAATAAAGACTCAAGTTGAAAATAACAGATTACAACATCTCGCATTAACGGAAAATCTACAGACTCTATTTCAACCAATATTAAAAAGTCAAGAAGATTTTAAAAAGATACTCGCTATAGAACCTTTACCCCATAAAGATCCACTGAATGAATATGGAGGTATTAAGACAATACGTTATTTTTCAAACCCCGACCTAGATTTACCAAAGAGATTTTCACCAATCGTTGATGATGAGGGTTTGTTGTTCAATGGTTTTAGAATAAAATTTAGTGGAAATTCACCACAATTCAAAATCGACACAAAAGACTTTATATTTACATTAACGAGAGGATTAATATATTTAATGAATGGCGCGGATGTTGAAATTGCCGATTACAAGGATTTAGTAGCATACTCAAAATTTCTACATGCGATCAGAAAGTCAGGACCCGAAACAAGAAGATTGAAAGAAGTTGATTTATATATAACACAAGTTATTGAGGAAGAGGAGGTAGATGATTATGCAGAAGATTATCCAATCATACAAGAAATAGACGAATTCTATATATATAGGTATAACGTTTTTATCCGACAACAACGAGGAACTAGTTAATAGATTACGAGTAATATTAGCGGCCATGAAGGAAGGTCATCGATCGGACAGACAATACAACGAAGTCAATGGCATATTAAAACGACTTTTGGAGAAAAAAAGCATCACTAAAAAAGACTATATAAAAATGTCCAATAAAGAGCAATTGTTCATTATCACCTCGAATAAACCAGACATCAAATTGTCGCTGGACTACGAGTATGAACTCGATCGCAATAAACAGTACGAACTGGGATTAAAGTATTTCTCCGTTTACAATTCCATTAGAAATATCAACGAAAACAACAATCAACTAAAAATATCGACGGATAACAGAGTTACGTTCAGAACCATAAGCTTACTACCGGGAAGCTACGAATACGTAGCCATCAACGATTACCTATCCGAATACGCAGGAAGCGTGAGCGGTAAAAACAATATCGAATTCGAAGGCAATTTGAAATCAAAGACGGTAAAAACAGGTTCATAGACTTTGGCAACGAAGAAATTGTCATTCAACTTCATTTAAACCAATCTTCATTCTCTTCTTCAATAGTAAGATAATCGAAATCATCAAATTCATAGTTTTCATCAAAACTATACTCATCTTTGTCGTTGTAAGGATACATAATTCCTTCACTGTTTGGTGGTTTTCTTTTAACATTATTCAAATAACTTCTAAAAACTTTAGTTTGTTTATCATTTGGAATAACTACTCCATTGGTGAAACTTTTTTCCCATGGTTTGTTAAATTCATTCGACACATCATGTCCGCTTGCTAACTGAACGTATTCTTCTACAATTATCTTATCATTAGAATAACCGTTAAATGTTATCTTTTCTTTTAAAACACCATCAGAAGTCAAAACGATGTTGTATTTGACTTTTGGTGCTAAATATAAACCAAATATAATTCCACCGTCACGGTAATCGTTTTTACCTTTGCAATAGTCTTTTTCGGAGACCAAACCAGCTCTGTTTAGTTTTTTCCAATTGTTGGATGAAATGTACAAACTATCGGTGTCGGTATAGTATATTTCGGGTTTATAAAATCCATTTATGACGTGAATGAAGTTGTTCATTATTTTTTTACTGTGAGATAAAACGAATGATCCCAAAAGGTGTTAGTCGTGTAGATTTACTATCTTCGGTAGTAATCTCTTTTTCTTCAATTTCTGTTTCAACAATATATTGAGTATCATTAATTTTCTCATAGGTTTTAACACGTGAATCAAAGTTAGCCTGTAAAGTTGCTTCATTCCATAAATGTCTAGTTGTGAATATATCTTTCTGAATTGATTTACCATACAAGGAATTACCTAATAATTTCATGCAATTACTACCCACGATATTACCTTCTCGTTTATATTTATTTCTTAGATCTCTCAAAATTAAAATATAATCTCTATAGGGTGGAGTTTTAAAATTTTCTTCGTATACTATACCGTCTAATATTCTAATAATTCGTCCACCGGCTTTCACTATTTCTTGAATATCAACCGATGTTAAAACGTCGTGACAGAAACCATTTCTGAACCTGATTTTGTTACCAGTTTCCTTTTTACCTTCTTTATTCGTGAAAGTGATTTTATCTTTAGCTGGTATCGGTTGGAAGAACATGTTTTTGGGATACTCAAACCACACTGTTAAAATAGCTGTTCTAGGTCTGAATTTTTGTTTATTGAAGAGTTTCTTCTGGTAGAAACGGTCTTCCACTTTCTGCTCTCAGATATTCACTGTCTAAATCCGATATTGCTGAAGCGTATAAACCGTTAGCATCAAATGCCATTAATTTAGCACACTTTATTTTTTTAAATCTCGAATGAACCTCCGTTTTGTCTTTTGTGCTTGCGCTGTATTCCTTGAATAAATCAATTATGTTATTACTTTCAAGTTCTGTATATTCCTTTAATACATTACAAATTTCGTCCATTTTGTTCCTTTCAAATGATTTTCTATTTGTCGAAACTCTTCCTCCTTTAATAGATCGTCTGATAAGATTTCTTATGAAAGGATTAGTGTGCGAATAAACTTTTTCTATATTTTCTTTTTCAGTATGTTTCGCAACCATTCTAGTAGTTTCATACCATTCTTCTTCAACCATTCTTTATCGTAATGATATAAATAATACCAACCCTTTAAAGATAAAGATGGAGCCGTTAGATTATTTGATATATTCTGGTTTACAACTTCTTTCATGACTTGGTTATATTTTATCAAACAAGCTCCCAAACAGAGAGTGTCTCTCTTGGCGTAAGGTTCCCATTCGTGTCTCAATTCCTCCCAGTTGTCTTGCGTGTATTTAGCGATATCTACGTCGGCAATCTTTCTCAAATTCGCGGAAAGATTGGACGAATTTCCCCATGCAGCCAAACTAGATTTTTCATGTTGATAGGGACATGTGAAATTAATATGTTGTAAATAATTACCCTTTATTTCTTTCTGTCTTTTCCATTTTTTTCTGTGTATGGATTAGATAAAGGAAAAGAAAGAATTCCTCTGGGTGTTTTTAAAGGACAATGCGTTAGTTTTTTTTTGTATTTTTAAGCACGATTTATGTAGTTATCAAAAATTCTTCTGAAACATTATCAGTAGGAAAGATATCTTTTATCGTTTCTAACTTTTTTCTTAGTTTTTCTAAATTAATTAAAGTGCAGGCATAAGGAATTGCTCTTCGCGTGTCTTTTTCTGAATACGTTTCGCAATCCCAAGAGAATAACGCATCATCACTCATACTTGAAAGCACGTTTAGTTTGAGAGGTGAAACTTGTGTTACTGCGTTATCATCTCTACACGTTTTCCACACCTGTTCGTAATTGTCTTCTATTTCTTGAATTCCCAAACTTTTTTGGCTTCTTCTAATCAGACAGAAATGCGAGTTGTGTAAGTAAAAAACCCAATCTAATTCATCATGTACGTCTCTGGGATGAAAATGTCTGTTTTTGGGATTATAAATTTGAAACGAAGTGTTAAATTTCTTATTGAATTCCTTCATTCTAGCACTATCATCACTCCTTTTCTATTTGCTTTTGAAAACCCGTTGATGTATTCTTGAAATTTACACGTTAAATCTTTGTTCAAAACACGATTGACGCATTTGATAAAACAGTGACCATCTGTAGGTATAATTTCATATCATCCCTTTTATCAATCAAACGTATAGTCTCTTCCAAATTACCATTTAGACTATTTTATTGACTTTCACCTTCATGGGAAAATCTATTTCAATCAGACATCTTCCTCGAAAAGTAAACGCTTCCGTTTCGCCGATATCAAATACGTTTTTAGGTTCTCCATCTACGCGAGAAGCTACTTTTATTTCTACTTTGAATCCATATTTGTTTGATTTATAACTTTGGTCTTTTCTATCGAAGACAGTATCACTTTCGAATGGAAGATTGAAATAATACGACTTGTCCGTGACAATAGCTTCCAATTTGGTAAACTTTCTCTCTTGTCTCAAAAAATCGTCATGAATTCTAGATACCAAAAGATTGACTTGTTCTTTAATATATTCTTTGATATCATCTTGAAATTTATTTTGAAGAAAGTTTTTAATCACACCCACTTCTTTTTCTAATTCGTCCGTGATTTTAGTATCCAAAGCAGTCAATTGTCGTTTCAACGTATCTTTGTCAATGGGAAGTGTGTTAATTATATCTTGAACATCTGATTTTTGCTTCGCGATCTTTTCGTTCAATTTGGATACTGAATTTTGTAACTCAGTTTTGTCCACGGTCTTATCTAGTTCTGCTAGCAATTCACCAAGTTTTCTTTCCAAAGCGGTTAGTTTTCGTTTCAATCTTTCCTCGTTTACATTTGGGTTATCTATTAAACGTTGGACGTCTATTTTTACCTTCGTAATCTTATCGTCTAATTTAGATATTAAATTTTGCAACTGACTTGTTTTATCCACCTGAATAAGACGTTTTAAACTCGTTAACTCTTGTTGTAGTTTGGGTTCGTCCACAAGATTTTTAATATTTCGTCTGAGGTATCTTTTCACGTCAGTTATTCTATTTTCAACATGGTCCTTATCTATTTGAATTTGATCCAGTAAATATTTCTTGTTCACGGCATCGCTATCGTTTCCTGGAAACTTTAAATTAGTTATTTTGAAATTGTTCATATCGATATCCCCTTGTAAGGTGTCTCCGATTTGATCCACGAAAAAAGGTTTCGCTTTGTTTATAAACGCCGTCATGGGATTTTTAGATTCTAGAGGTAAAGACCCTAATCCAAACTTGTTTGCCATTTTTATTGAGTTAAATTTATTATAATTTCTTCAAACTTTTCTCCCAAACTCAAGCGATATAAAACCCAAAGCGACAGCTGTCCACACAGCTTTTGTCCTGGCATTTGAATTTGAAACGTAGAACATTTAAATGGTTTGCTAGTCAATTTCGTTATCTCTTCTGTCGGCTCTAGACCGAAAGAATCAAAGAAATAAAAGTTATTCAAAGAATCTTTGTGTAGAGCAGAATGATGAACTCCTTTTTGATCCGACGTATGAATGTTTGTGATGGCGTAAAATTTACCTTTCTTGTATTTCAGTTCATCAAACGGCGAGACGTTCAATTCCTTGGCCCATTTCACAAGTTGAAAGTTTGTGGTCGTGTCTTTTCCGTATTTATCGAGAAACGCATTCATTTTTAAAAGTCAGTTTTTTTTTAAGTTAAATCCCGAGAAATATTTTGAGGTGTTATGTTTTTCAGTATGCGGTAAGTATTGTTGAAGACCCAATTGACGAAATATATACGTAGTTTATATTTTACAACATTCTGATAAAACACATTCAATAATATTTTGAAGATAAATTTACATTTAAATTTAAAAAAATTTAATTTAAAAAAAGCGTAAATGCTTGTCGACATCTGAATTTCTTAACCTTTCATCTAAATCTTCATTTTCGAGATTCATTTTTAAAAGTCAGTTTTTTGAAATTCATTTTGATAAAACCTTCCTATGATTTGTTCTTTGTCTTGATCGATCAATTCATACGTGGGAGGTGATGTGCTATTTACTTTATCAACGATGAATATCTCGTTAGTCCAATACCCGACGTAACCTTTCTGAAACAATGATTTATATTTAAAAATACGAACTCGATCTCCAACTTAGAATTTGGGTTTAATATTCAAATTGCTAATCTCGTTTTCAAAGTTGTTTTGAGTGTTGACGGACTTTATGATATTAGGGTTATTCGAGGCTTGCGTTGGCGTCACACCAATAGACGAATGTATTTTGTTATTGTATTCGTCGACAACAACTGGTAATATTTTAAGCCATTTTTGAGATTTCAATTCCGTGAATTTCTTGAATAATTTGCTTTTAAGAGTCCTATCACTACGGCCTTACCTTCGTTATGCGTGCTGTAAATTTCAAACCCCAGAGATTTCACATTTCTGTTGTAGAATTCGCTTCCTTTATCAAGCCACAACTTTAGGGGTCGTCTGTCGGATTGTTTCATTATGGTTTCGAATGCTTGTTTGACAGTCAGACCCGATTTGTTTTTCAAGGGAAAGACCCAAGCGTATCTCGTGTATACAGTCCTAACTTTTACTAAAACTGGAATGTGATGGTTCATTACTCTTTGACAGATATGATACAAATTTATATTGTACCTTGTCACCTATTGATGATACCCTACTAAGAAGGTACAATAACTTGACCTGTTCTTGGCACAGTGGTATTAGATTTCATGTTCTAAATTTAGTACAGAGCCCTTCTTCACTAGATTAAATTTGAAATTTTGGTTCTCTTAAGCAAAACTCTGTTCTTTGAAAGGAGGATAGTCGTGAAAATTTCAGAAATCAGAATCCCATCAATCAGGAATATCAACAAACAAATCTGATCATTATAGAAACACAATTTAATATGTGATAAAATTTTGCAATTTTTAAAAAGCTGTAAAGTTTTAGCATTGCAAAACCATATAAAAAGTTTGGAGGCGAACGTATATTTATTCAGATAAATAGATTGTTACTCATAATTTGACAGTACCCGGTAATATTTTTATGAATAAGTTCTTGTAGGAAATGCATCCAATTCTCCAAATCTGTGCTCATAAAATTAGCAAGTAAGTAAGTGAATGAACTAAATTGCCGCTTTTCATGACAGAAATTGCTGAAGCGCCATAGATGGTCGATGGTTTTAAAGTGTTTTACATTACAGTAAAATACATTTAGACAGAAACTGCAACTCATTATGGACGGGGGCGGGGGCCTCAGTGGGGTCCATAGGCGCCAATTTACATTGAATAATTTCAAAACAAGATACAAAAGAAACCAAGGAGTTTATAGAATGGTTTTAAAAAAATTGAATGAAGGTCAATAACAAAAGTTATTATAAGAGAGGTCATAAAGATGTGTATGTATGTAATATGATACTGGTCAAACATTAGGGCAGAACTTTACTTTGAAACTTTAATTGGGCAGATTTATTGCAATGTAAAGACCTGATGACATATTGTTTACAGTAGACATACCAACTGATTATAGTTACTGGACCATGGGCAGTACAGAATACTCTTTTTTTGGTAGTAAAAGTTACGACTGTATATGTCGATCACCGTCAAACAATACTTGTACCCTCTCTCGACTGGCATGCTGATTAAATCGGCTGACCAAATTTCATCTTTATCAAAAACTTTAACTTTGAGTTAATGTTTGTTTTTTCGAAATTCTTTGTGAATCTCGTCTGCTATGCCCATACCCAATTTCAATTTTGCCTTCAAGAGTTTTATGATAAGAGCCCTTTGTAATTTCTCTTTGAAAGTGGGATTGGGAATATTTTCGAGTCTATCATTTGTTTGTCTGCTTGGTGTCTGAATGTTATGTCTTTGTTTCTGTACAGTATGTGGTGTTTGAGCGCTGCTGCGTCAACTCTATTAACGGGTTCTTCCCCTGGTTTGGGGTTATCATTTTCGTCTAAACGCAGATCTAACCTAGTGCCTGGACCTGTATAATTGTGCCCTGGGAGTTTTTTTTTTCCGGGATATTTTGCCCATGGGAATCCAGGAAGAGAACCCAATGACTTTTGAATGTCTCCCTCACCGAAATACGTTTTAGGAGGATGGATATTTATTAAAGACATATTTGTTCAATAATGAAATAAACACCATATATTTTTAATACGAAAGATTTAATACAGGGGAAAACTATTCAAGCGATAGAAATGAATCACTTTATGAAATGTAACGAGCGATCCTAATAAGAGCGGTCATATAAGAGTGGATTGAAAAATGAGGTCACGAGCGATCCTAATAAGAGCGGTCATAGTTATCTCCCGTCTTACACTATTGACAGTCATAATTTAAAGGTCACGACCGCTCTTATTAGGATCGCTCGTCATCCTTTGTTCTATTTTCGAAAACTGTATCAACAATTTTAAAACCTTGGATATTTGTCACAGAGTTTGGTAAAAATTCTTGGCCTTTTTCTATCCCCTTACCGATGGTTTAAATATTCTTCGTGATATGAAATGTTGGCATCTATTAAACTGGAATAAAACAAAAATTGATATTTTTGAAAAAAAACAGCAAGTTAATCTTAATTCCACCCTGTCGTCTTATGATTAAATCAAACAAAAAAGAACATACCTTGATTTTTGTATGGTTAAATTCCTAATCTTCAACAGTTGAGAGTCTAGACTGTCTGTGCTGACGTTGCACGCGTGATATGTTAATTATTGCGTGACAACAATAGAGGAGTGATTGTTACTAGGCGTTAAAGGTATTTATTAAATGAATAATACTCTAGACTGTGTATAAACAAAAAACAGTGTTACCTCCCATTAATCAGTTGAGGTTTTTATCCAATAATTTTATTTCGCATTTCTCTTATATGTTGTAATTCTTTCAACTCGTTAGATCTTTTCACTACATCTACTCCTGAGGAAATTTATTGTTTGAGACAAAGTTGGCCACTTTGGGGATGAAAGGTGATAACGCAGAGAAGAAGCCGTCTCCTTCGAATTTTTTTTGTTCGTGTTTTAAAATTAAAGACATCTTTTTTTTAATGCGGTTATTTTATACTGTATTATTTTAGTGAATCTTGTCTGTGGTTGAGTAATTTATATGGAGTCTGTTATTATACATTTTTTAGCAGTTTTGGGAGTCTGTTTTAATACATTTTAACAGTTTGGGGAGTCTGTTATAATACATTTTTAACAGTTTGGGGAGTCTGTTTTAATACATTTTAGCAGTTTAGGGAGTCTGTTATAATACATTTTAACAGTTGTGTCTTTTCGGATATGACGCATGAAAAAGCTGCACATGCGCAGAAGTGAAATGTGTCATATCCGAAAAGACATATACTACTCAAAAAGAGCAATTTCACTGTCAAGAAATGTAAATGCTGATGCATCTTGAGCTAAAAGTAGACACAGTGATCCAGGAAACGGGTTAATTTCATCAAATGAAAACGAAATACATCTTTCGTTTAAAGCGCATTCCTTTTGACATGCACCAGCTTTTGTTTCACCAGAGCTAGAGCTCCCAGAACTATCTTCATCAAGAGAACTTTGTACTAATAAAGCTGCAAGTACTCTTGAAGCTTGATATAAATGACAATCAACAAATGTCGGATCATAGAGAGCTACTCCACATCCCGGTATAACTTCACATATCGTATCACATATTGGCTGGCTTCGAGTAAATACTTCTTTGATAATTCTAGCGTAAATCCCTTCTGGGACAGCCTTCTTCTCTTTCAGGGCAAATGTGCGACCTTGGACTGTAAAATAAGAAAGTTAGGAGGCTATTAGGAGAGAACGACGACTCACACTGGCCTTTAAGAATACATGTATTATACATTTAATTTCAAATACCAAGTTGTCTTTGAACAATACCTATATATACAAAAAAGTCAGAAATCAAAGGGACGATAAACAAGGTTATAATCTATGGATATTTTGAATACATGTAAGACAATTTGTAACACTGAACGCAAAATGAAAAGCACAAAAAAACCCCAAAAAACATTGCATCTTAAAAACATGTACCGACAAACCAAGATGGTATCCTACAAAACAGTCATTTTAAAGTGATACTACGTCTTAGAATACACTCGGCCTGTGGCTAATATTTGTGTTTAATAGTGACCATTGATTAAATAAGTATGCATCCCACACTTTATCAAGTTTGAAAAAGCGACAATAAATCTATACTCAATTTTTTTTAAAAAGTGAGCAAGCGACAAGTCTGTTCAGTTTGAGAAAAAAAGAAAACAATCATCTTCCGGTGTATACAAACAAACTTTGCCAATGATTAATATTCGTTGAAAATTGTGTCAGTGGTGGCATTCTAAATTATATGAATTGCTTTTTCGCGGAGTCGCTTAATCTCCTACGAGGCATTATTATTCCGTCTTCAAAATATGTCTGACAATGTCGAGGTCAATTCAAGAGTAGAGGTCAAGGACGCGGGAAACCCCACTTGAGAGTTACTTCCCCTTGAAATTTGAAACACCGGATTTCCTAGACTCACGATTTGAAAATCGCTTAATGGATGTATTAATGGACGTTTTATAATTAATTACTTGATTTTGTGGATATATCGGATTATAGAGGGATTATGTAGATGTATAGTTAGGACATCAGGTAAGTCCACTGATGGATATACTGTTATTGGCCAAATTTGAGCAAAATTAAAATTTTATGTCCATCCTAAGACGTAGTATCCTTTTAAGTTAACAATTTCCTATCAACAATGAAAATTTTTTTAGACCCAACAACAAACACTACATTCTCACAAAGCTCAAAACTTAGAAAAATGGAAACTTGTCCGTTGATCATCAAAATCGGTAGAGTGAACACGAGATGGCACCCGACAAATTTGGAAATTTTGCATTTGAATTTATAATCCATTATAACACTGCCAAAAATTATCCGCGCCGTTTTTGGACCGAGTATGGTTCATTTCAAGCTATCCAATGTTTAAAATTTGGAAATGCAGCTTTTGCTAAAATAAGTGAAAAAAAAAAAAAATAAAACATATCTCCCGAAAGTCAAAAGGTATCTCCTTGCTTAGTTATTTTTAAACTGATTTCTCTGGAGTGAGCATGAGCTTAATGACGTAGAGAACAGACGCAAAGGCCAATAACTGGGGGTAATTGTGGCGATAAGGAATAGGCATCATTACTTGTATCGAATGAACAAAAAATAATGAAATTTCGCTTTGAATTTTAATCTGAAGAGGGACACGAATCGACATTGTACTGCAAGTCCTATCCACGCTGAAAATGTCAAACTGTAAACACTATAGGCTACTGTATTGGATTGGATTGGATTTTACGATAGGATGGGGTGTTTTTGGATAATGGTGTAGTAAAATCATCATTTATTTGTATATTGCCTTGCGGAATAGTGCATTTGAATCACGTCCAAATACGTTTGTATAAGTAAAAGCTACTTTTTGGTTATTGTCCGAAGTTTATTACAACAATTTGTACAGTTAAAACAACAAATAAACAATTTACAAGACCTACCTTCGTCACTATGACAAAGAGCAAGAAACATAAAAACCAAGACACTTGATTTGGTAGAATCTGGAGGAGGTATAATAGAATATAATAATTCTGTAATAGAATGGTTAGCTGATTACAAGTCTATCGTTAAAGATGCAGTTAGACCGAAACATCTGCTCCTATTCCAGTGCATATAATAGCTAGTTTGAAAGTTGTCGGCTGTTTAAGGACAGAAATATATAGTAGGCCCTGGTTTGTGGAAATTTTATGCACCTCAGAGGATGCTGGGGATTTTAATCTATTTCTTTAAATCGGATCAGCCATACCCCATCACCATTTATGTTACGTCTCGTTTTCCACCGGATACTTCAGTGGACAATCCAGACAGATACAGCAAATATTATCTATTCGGGCAGCGACCGAAAAAATATCGGGAAAAAATCCCGAAAACAAAGAAAAATACAGGTACAATTGGTAAGAAAATTTCCGACAAACCACCATGCCCCTCTTGAAATTTCATTAAATTTTGATGAATTAATCGAATTGTTATGTTGAATCCTTACATGTATATGCACGAATATAGGTTAATACCATTGAATATGCGACTTTAAGCACAGTATAAGATAAGATTACGGACGATGAAAAACAAGGATGAAGAGGAAGGAAGCGAACCACTTCAAACCAAAACGACACTCTTCCGACCATTGAAAAAAAAAAAACCCCGCATCCCCCGCCTAACGGTTTCGGTTCTGTACCACGTGGAGGTTCTAGGTGTCGTACCTGCGAATACATACACGTTTCTCATTGTTTCGAATACAAGAAAAACAGTAACATTTTCACACTCACGGACGTTCTTTCGTGTATCCATAAAAAACATCATATACCTTATTTCCTGTAAAAAATGCGATGTACAATATGTTACGCGTTGCGTAATCGTCAAAGCGGTCATTTTTGAAATTCTTAATAAAGAATAAGACCAATCGCGAATCATTTCAATTCAACCAATCATTCCATTGAAGATCCTTTTTTTTATGCCAATAGAAAGGGTTTCTGTATCTACAACGATCAAACCAAAAACCAAGCAATTGCAAAGAGATATTTCTGAATAGACCAATTAGAAATATACAGCATGACAATCAAATTATACCTTTCGTTGCCACCTACCTACAGCTAAAAATGCCTCTGTGATTGTTAAACGCATTTATAAACGTTTGGTGACTGCTTACAAAAGGAATAAAAATCTGAGTAATGTTCTTGTCCATGGTAGATTAAATCCCCTTTCATTATCTCCAAAAGGGGGGTAACTCGTATCGATTATCGATTGGTTTCGAGATTATTTGAGGTTGTTGTTTTTGTCTCACCGAGTTGTTTCGGCACTCGGCTCATCGACTTGTCACTGTAAACATCAACATGTATTTTTAAATCCGAATAAATCTAATCGAACTTGAAACCATCGTTGAGTTTCATTCATGTTTTCTGAAGGCCCGGAGAACATTTGGTAGCAGAGCGTGGTTTTAAATCCAGATGAATTAAAAACCTTCTTTATTTTGGCCGAAAATGATGTGTACCATTCAACGGATTTTCGAGGCAGACATTTTGTTCAGCATGTTTGTTTACAAAATGCTCAACTAGTTGGAGTGACTCGAATCCAATATGTCCGATGACGAAGGTACTGGAAGCCGGCTAAATACAGAAAACGTACAGCATGGTGATGGGCCAAATCAACACAACGACAGCGATATTGGTGATGGTGAAAGACTGAAGTTATGGTTGAAAAGAAAGCGCATCGTAAAGAGCCAGCTTACTAAAGCCAGGTTAGCATTAACTGCATTATTATGCTCTAATGAATCACACGAAAAAATGAAAAACGCAGTTGGACATGTTCTAAATTGTCAGGAAGAAGCAATTGACATTCTTTTGGCCCTATGTGATATCGATGCTGACAAATTTGAGCCCGAACTTGAACTTATTCAATCTGATCCTGTTTTATCTGATATACTTAATAAGGCCTACACACTCCAGTTCAATGCAGATGACATTAGGTCCCCAACGAGCAGCGAGAGGGGAGCGAGCCCTAATCAACAAGATGCCAATTTGCAAGTTGACAAAGACATGTATCACCAATTAAAGCGTGTCACTATTCCAAAATTTAACGGTAACAAATTGGAGTATCAGATTTTCATGGATGCCTTTAAGCAGTGTATCGATCAGTGTCAATTGCTTTGACTTATTTGCATAATTTGATCCCAACATTTTCACGCTAGCATATACAGTTTCCTCCTGTTACATCCGCTGTACATTCCCTTCTAACCCCAAGTTATTTTCATTATGCTCCCCAACTACAACAACCACTGGCAAGAAGCCAGAAATAGAAACACTAATCGTCAACCAAACCAATATCACGTACCCTACAACGGCCCTGTCTTCCATCGACCTCTACCACCTACCAATCGCCGACCACCAACCAACCCATCCAGCTATATCCCACCCCATCGCCGACCTACCTACAACACAGCCTACCAATCAAGAGGTAACCGTGGACCTGACCAACAACAGAAACGACTACCAGCCCACCGACGCCAACCAGTCCCCACTCATAAGGAGGAAGAACCCTTTGTGAAGGTGTTCTTCCAAGTTTTGCAGTGCCTCCATCATTTAGCAATCCTTACCCTTCAACAGCAAGGCCAACCAGCGTTTACCTTCAAACGCAAAGTCTCTGAGTTGGATAGTTTTATCCGTCCAGCAATGAAAACATCAGCTGTCGACGCGAATATTAGATCCCTCAATCGGACATGGCTCTGTAAGGTTACGCAGGTCCTGATCGACCATTACCAAACCACACTCCAAGAGAAGCTGACCACCATTCGTACCAAGTCTTTATCATCACCTGCCGTCGACCGCATCGTTTCTCATGCCCTGTCCTGGGCCCGTCGCTCCT
>NW_008709716.1:955471-956702 GCF_000327385.1 Lottia gigantea | reverse complement strand
CCCAAACCTACTACCATTATTCTTCATGTAGGCCTCAACAACCGTGATCAGATACCAAAGACCTCCTTTAACCAAGCCCAGAAATTAATCGCCACAGCCAACAAAACCATCCCAAACTCCAAGATCCTCTTCACATGTATACCCATTTCAAATAAAATCTCGAAGAAAGCACAACAGAACCTCAGCACCCTCAACAACATGATGATGGAGTCCAGTATCAACAGCGCAACAATCTTACCACCCTACGAAGAAGAATTCGAAACAGTTGATAATCTTCATTGGTCTCCAGAAACAGCAAACAGCATTTATTTGTTTTGGATACACCAGCTTCAAGCATCGAGTAAGTCTTTAAACTAATTACTGGGGATAAAAATACTGAGAGGCCACCGCTAGGCCAAACTGTAGTTAACTTGAGCCGCAAAATTCTCACACCCCTTCAGCATTCAATCTTAGACCGTGGACTTAAGTTTATTCCCACACCAAAGATAGCTAACTTGAATTATCCCCGACCATCCATTGAACGATTTCAACGAAATCTTAGCTGCACATATTTTTTTCGAAACCACCCCCCACGTGGTGCTAGAACAATGTTTATTCCTAAATCCACGTGGACACCCCCTCAGGCCGCCATCCATCCTGAAATATTGAAAGCATTTGCTAGTATGAATAGCCAAACAGTGAACCTTTCCATAACACACAAAAAGCCTAATCTCACACGAGTGGAACGTGAAGCGTTAAACTTACTTAAGAAAGACGATAGCATTGTTATTAAAAAGAGTGACAAAGGTTCATGTTGTGTCATTCTGAATAGGGAGGATTACGTTTCAGAAGCAGAGAATCAACTGAATAATCCTAAACATTATGCCATTTTACCGAAACCAATTTTCAAAGAAACTGCTAACATGATTAACAATATTCTTGCCGATTTAGTCAAAACTAGTTATCTCAAACAGAAACAATATGACTATCTGTCTGCCAAACCTGATTGTCGCGAGAGACATTTGTACACTTTGCCTAAAATCCATAAGAATCCAACCAAGGAGTGGTTTATCTCGAATAAAATCCCTAAAGGCCGCCCGATTATATCTGACTGTGGTAGTGAGTCATATGCAGTGTCAGAATACATTGATCATTTCTTACTACCTCTAGCATGCCAACATCGCGCCTACCTTAAAGACACAACCGATTTTGTCAATAAAATAAAAAATCTTCGAGTTCCCTCTAATGCTAT
>NW_008709716.1:863350-954805 GCF_000327385.1 Lottia gigantea | reverse complement strand
TAGGAGAAACTAAGAATAATTTACGAACTCGCTTTAATGCTCATAGGTCAAACATCAAATTAAAGAAAGACAAGCCTGTTTCTAATCATTTCAACCTCGACGACCATTCAATAGACGATCTCACCCTAATCCCAATTGAGCGTATAGAAATTGACTTGCCCGAAGATGAAACTACCAAATTCCGTCAATCTAGGGAGGCCCATTGGATTGAGACATTGAATACAGCAAGACCTATAGGACTAAATATTCATCATAATGTAGGCATAGCACCCTTTGTTGTCCCGTTTAATACAACCAGCAATCGAGCAAGCAAGATAGTTCATGCCCACTATAAGAGCCTTCAAGAGAAATTCCCCCATGTCTATAAGCAGAAAATGATAGTTGCATATTCAAAAAATAAGAACTTAAATGATAATATTGTTCATAGTAAACTAAAAACAATCAGTACATAACAGATACTATACTTCTCGCCCATCGGGCGAGTTATTTTTTCTAATTTCAGATCAGAATAAGAACAGAAGAAAACCCAATATCAAGACCCTTAATCCTAATTTCTAAATAAAGTGTCTGCTCCACCCTAGGCCTGCACATTTGGGAGAATCAAACCCTCCCTTCCCCGAAATCAAATTGATTCTATTAAAAATATGAAACCAGTTAATTTCCAGGATGTTAAACTTGTTGAGAAATTCTGTGATCAGCTTGAACTGGCAATAATTACTCTCAAGGAGGCTGGACGTACAGAAGAATTTGAAGAAAACTCCATGTTTTATAGTATCACTCGATCAAAATTACCTGCCGTAAGTGTTACACATTATAAACGTTGGGCCAGTGCTTCTGGCGTGCCTGAGAATTTAACGACATTATTTAAATGGCTTTCAACTGAACTTAGATATCGCATTGAGGCCAGAGAAGAGGTCGAAGGGCTAACAATTAGAGCTGATAGAACAAGTCCCTTTCGCTACAAACCTAGGAACTTTTCTACGAACATATCTAAATATTTGTCGTGCCAAAAACACCATAGACTAACTGACTGTAATTACTTTCACTCTCTGTCCATAAACCAAAGATGGGAATGTGCCAAATCAAATAGACTTTGCTTCCGTTGTCTTGACAATTCCCATATTGGCTCGAAATGTCCCACGACACAAAAGTGTGGTGTCGATGGATGTAATAGGACTCACAGCCCACTCCTTCATGGAGGGGGGTTTAGACCAGACTCTTATGTAAATGTTGATAGAAATGACAATCGCAGAAGTGAAGTTCAACCTTCCCCTCGAGTTCGCACACATACTGCAAATGGCAATGGTGATTATGTGGCAATGCGAATAGTGCCAGTCTTGCTAGTTAATGGGGACAGACAATTCTTTGAGAATGCCTTATTAGACGAATGTTCGACAGACACTTACATAGACTCTAGTTTAGCTTCAGAATTAGAATTAAGTGGTCCATTGTGCTCGCTTAATGTGGGTGTTTTAGGAGGTACAACAACCCCCATATCTACTAGTCGTGTCAAATTGCTTATTAAGACTGTTGATGGTAGATGGTTATAATGTCGATGCATACACTGTAGACAATGTGACCGGTGACCTGACAGTCATCGATTGGAATAAGTACTCTCCGAATTGGCCACATTTGGACGGAATTGAATTCCCTCAAGTTGGACGTAATCCCCGTGTAAGAATCCTTCTTGGCCTTAATGTCCCTGAAGTCCATCGTTGTATTACTGAAGTTTATGGTAAACCTGGGGAACCCGTAGCCCGTCTGACGCCTCTTGGTTGGACATGTACTGGACCTTATGATCCCCTTATTACGCCTACCACAGGACAAAGTCACTTTGCAAGGGCATTTTTCGTTCAGGAAAACAGTGAAACAAACACACTTATTCGTAGGATGTGGGAGCTAGAAACTATGGGGGTCACATCGCCTCATACTGAAACCCATACTCCTATAGAGAAGACAATTGACTGTTCAGTTCGATCGACCATTGCCTTTCAAACCGATAGGTATAGCATTGGTATTCCCTGGAAAACTGGCGAACCCCAACTTGTTAACAACTATGACATGGCAAAATCAAGATTACTGAATCTGGAAAAGTCCCTAATAAAACGACCCAATATTGGCGAAGTTTACAAACATTTGATTGATGACCATTTGGCAAAATCCTATGTGCAGGAAATAGTTCCACCAGAGCGACGTGCTGACAATATTTGGTATTTGCCCCATTTCCCAGTTATTAGGCCAGATAAGTCCACAACAAAAGTTCGTATAGTTATGGATGCCGCAGCACGCTATAATCAGAAATCATTGAATGATTGCATTCATGCAGGTCCTAAATTGCAACGGGAGTTATTTGATGTATTAGTTCGCCTCCGTAGCGGAGCAGTCGCGATTTCAGCCGATATCACTGAAATGTTTTTACAAGTAAATATGACTCCATTTGATCGTAGATATCACAGATTTCTTTGGCGAGATTTAGACACAAATTCACCTATTCGAGAGTACGAATATCAAAGATTGGTTTTCGGAAACACTTCCTCTCCATATTTGTCACAGGCTGTTATAAGGGAACATGCACAGGCTAACATCGATCAATTCCCCCGGGGTGTAGATTCCGTTCTTAACTCTATGTATGTTGATGACTTGCTCGACAGTGCCGAGTCCACTTTTGCCGCAATCGAATTACGTCATGAGGTTTCTTCCTTGCTGCAATGTGCAGGTTTTCAAATTCGAAAGTGGATCTCAAATGTCCCAGAGTGTTGAGAGATATACCTCTCAGTGATCGTGCTACATCTTTGTTATTTAAAGATGGAGATCTTCCGTCTGTAAAAACGTTAGGCATTTTATGGAACGCGAATTCGGACAACTTTGGTTTTCATGTAGAGTCTCCACCGACTACAATACTGACAAAGAGATTTGTTGTCAGTAAAACCGCTTCACTATTTGATCCACTTAACCTTTTGGCCCCGTTCCCGATTCGTGCTAAGATTGGAATTCAATCCTCGTGGTTAAGGGGCGTAAGTTGGGATGAAGAACTCCCTGCTGACCTCATTGGGCCATTGCTTTCTTGGTTTCAAGAATTATCAGAATTAAAATCGATCCAAATTAATCGTTGCCTTACTAATAATAACTTGTCCTCTTCTGATAAAACCTTGCACACCTTTGTAGATGCTTCAGAAAAGGCGTATGCCGCAGCTTGTTATCTTCGCACAGTTTATGATGATTCGTCCATTTCTGTTAACCTTGTTGCCTCTAAAACTAGGGTAGCTCCCTTGAAAACCATTTCTATACCTAAATTAGAGCTCTGTGGTGCGATTTTAGGCTTACGTCTTGCCCAAACTATCAAAAAGGTTTTGAATATTAACTCGGTCACATATTGGTCGGACTCAAAAAATGTATTATTTTGGATTCGGGGAGAGTCAAGGTCTTATAAGCCATTTGTTTCGCATCGTGTTGGTGAAATCCACGAAAATTCTAACCCTGGAAATTGGCATTATGTTCCCACAAAACAAAATTCTTCTGATTTGGCAACACGTGGATTATCAGTAAGCGAATTGTCAGGTAGTAATCTCTGGTGGAACGGACCGGACTATTTGTTGCAAGACTGTTCTTCTTGGCCAGTTGACAAGAACTTTGTTCCCACTGAGGCCCTTGAGGAGATACGTAACACTGCTACCACACTACTGACCTCCACTGATTTTGGCATTTTGGACCCCAATAGATATTCTGACTGGTTCAGACTTGTACGTATAACAGGGTGGGTGAAGCGATTTGTGCACAATTGTAGAAATCGTGAAAAACTTAGGGATTCCTTTCTTACCTCAAAGGAAATTGAAATTTCGGAAAATTATTGTTTTCAATGTGCTCAGCAAGATGTGTTTTAATCGGAATTGTGTGAGTTAATAAAGGGTCGATGTGTCTCATCTAGCTCCAAATTATCAAATCTTAACCCATTCCTAGATGATAATAGTGTGCTTCGTGTAAAAGGGAGATTGGAAAATGCAAACCACCTGTCATATTGTGCACGGTTTCCTATTATTTTACCACAAAAGCATCAAATAACCAATTTGTTAATTAATCATTATCAAGTGTTTAAATCATGATAGTAGTGTGTCATTTGTGCTTTCGGAAATTCGCACTAAATTTTGGATCCTTCGTGCTCGGGCAAGTGAAAAGTGTAAATCTAAAGTGTCCAATGTGTATGAAGCGCAGAAGGAAGCCTGCTGAACAAATCATGGCTCCCCTTCCTCGTGTGCGTTTAGGCGAGCCTCTTCGAGCATTTGCGAGAGTTGGATTAGATTTTGGAGGACCGTATTTAACAAAACAAGGAAGAGGAAAGACCCGGACCAAGAGATATTTGTGTCACTTGTCTCGCAACTAGCGCTGTGCATCTCGAGATGGCTTGGAGCATGGATACCGATAGCTTTTTATGTGCTATTGACAGATTTGTGTCGCGAAGATCAAAACCACTGGAAATCGTATCGGACAATGGTTCGAATTTCGTGTGTGCCAATCGTGAGTTAAAGGAGCTCAGTATACTCGACCAAAATAAAATTGGAAATTGTTTGTCGAATAGAGGAATTAAATGGAGGTTCAATCCGCCACTTGCGCCTCATTTTGGTGGTGTTTTCGAAAGCATGATCAAGTCAGCAAAACGTGCTATTAAAGCTATTCTCCAAGATGCAGACATTTCGGATGAAGAACTCTTAACCGCGATCGTGGGTGCGGAAGGACTCTTAAATAGTCGTCCCTTATGTTACATTGGTGATAGTGCGGACGATGATCCAGTCCTTACCCCTAGTCACTTTTTATGTGGACAGCTCGGTAATGCTTTAGCTCCGGAATTCGATGGTGCTAATTATGACCCTCGTAGACGCTGGCGTAGAATTCAGGACTTAATAGGAAAATTTTGGCGTAGATGGATCCGTGAGTTTTTGCCAACACTCAATAAGCGTAATAAATGGAACACTCCTAGTAACAATCTAGAGACCGGTGATGTTGTGCTCCTGATAGATCCTCAATCACCGCGAGGAAAGTGGCCATTAGGAAGCATAGTTAAAACCTACCCATGTAATGATGGACATGTACGCGTCGTTGATGTGAAAGTCAGAGACAATATTTTGAAGCGGCCTATCCACCGACTGTGCCCATTGGATGTATGATCTATTGTATATTATGTTGTGTATTTGTATGGTCACTTGATTTGTTGTTTTGGCACACTTTTCGTTATTTTGAAATTTATTCAGAAAATAGAAAAAAAGTATAGTTGTGCATAGAATAGGAAGTATAGTGCTCATTAATGCAGCAATTTAGTATAGCAGTATCGTATTGCATAGTTATAGTGCTAATTTAGCAAGACATCGACATCGTGTATATAAACTAGTGTCCAAAAGAAACGATACCAACTTATTTTCAAAATTGTTTTTTACTAAGTGAATTGTCTAATATGAAAACATGTAAATTCGTATTGCATATCCCAAACACAGCATAGTCGATAAAAATACCGGGAACACGTGATCACTTCCGGGAAAAAACGTAAATTTCATGAAAGTGACATTTCCCTCTCTAGCATGTTCTGTACGTGCATAAAAACTGTATAAAACGGCTGATCAGACACGTTGATATCACAGCAACAAAAAGAACAAGATATGCCACGTTTCACAGCCATCGAGAGAGAGAGAGCCGTTGGAATGGTCCAACAAGGAGCGACACACGTCGACGTCGCCAGAAGGTTGGGCTGCGCACGCATCACTATCATCAGGTTGATGCAGCGGTTACGTCAGACAGGTCAGACGTCAGACAGGCCCAGGAGTGGAAGACCACGAGTAACCACGCCCCGTGAAGATCGTTACATTCGGGTATTACACCTGAGGAACCGCACCGTAACAGCGACGTCCACGGCGGCTACAGCACTGGGACACAGGATCAGTCGACAGACCGTCTACAGGAGACTACGGCAGTTTGGTATCCGGCCACGTCATCCCTACCGCGGACCGCTCCTGAGGCCTTGACACCGGAACAACAGGCTGATCTGGTCCAGGCGAGTTCGACGTTGGCAACGGCGGGACTGGGCACGTGTTATGTTCTCTGATGAGAGCAGATTCCTCATCTTCAAAAACGATGGACGACAGCTTGTATACCGACGATTTGGTGAACGTTTGGCGCCTAACTGTATCCAACAGGTCCGGCCGTTTGGAGGTGGAGGGTTAATGGTTTGGGGTGGCATATGTGGTGACGTCAAAACGAGGCTTGTAATTCGTGGAAACCTGAATGCACAGCGTTATATTGATGACATCCTACGGCCTGTTGTGGTGCCCTTTATTCAGCAACAGCCTCGTGGACTCCTTTTCCAACATGACAATGCAAGGCCACACACAGCAAGATTGACACAGAACTTCCTTGCCAACGTCAACGTACAGGTTTTGCCATGGCCCGCATGTTCACCGGACATGAATCCCATCGAGCACTTATGGGACCACCTCGATCGGCAAATCTGACGTCGCCGTGTGCCTCCAGTCAACGTCCAGGACTTGGAACGATGTCTCCTCGAGGAATGGCAACGCCCAACGTCATCATACGTTTGACGGCATCAGTCCGTAGGCGTGTTCTGGCATGTATTGATGCTCTCGGTGGACATACCCGCTACTGACTTGACTTTGTGACGTGTGGTGTGACATTTCCCGTTGTTTCTGTGATCAGTGCTCTAACGAAATGTTCTTTTTTCGACCCCACCCATCTTTAAAGGCTTGTCATATTGGTTGTACAGATTTTATTGAAATGAAATTTGTGTACAGATGTTGTGAAAGGATTTCTCAAAAGCATAACACCATTCCTAAACTTCTGCATTGTTTATAGAGATAGTAAATATAATAGCAGTAAAAATGATAGTTATAGAAATAGACGTCGATGTTTATATTTTATAGATTATTAGATGTTGTTAGTAGATAGCTTTATTAGTATTGCATTTTGATGCTCCTTTGAATCCTTGTCGCATCAAGGAGGCGGGTATGTTTAAAAGGGACTAAGTCGTGCAAAAGGGGGGTAACTCGTATCGATTATCGATTGGTTTTGAGATTATTTGAAAATGAAATGAAATGAATGGAGTTTTACGTCCTACTCTTCTGCACCTTGTGGGATTCGAGATTATTTGAGGTTGTTGTTTTTGTCTCACCGAGTTGTTTCGGCACTCGGCTCATCGACTTGTCACTGTAAACATCAACATGTATTTTTAAATCCGAATAAATCTAATCGAACTTGAAACCATCGTTGAGTTTCATTCATGTTTTCTGAAGCCCGGAGAACAATCTTGTAAATCTCTCCAGATGAAGGTAATCAAATTGATGTATTCCAATGCTGTAATTCACAGTCCCTATACATACTTGTGACCAGTGCTTCTATAAGAGAGTTTCTCTTATAAAACCTTATACCAAACCATTCTATTGCACAAGATTATTTCAGATCGATTTACACCAGTTCTACCTACAGATAAAAATTATTTTAAAGCTGGTACTTGTCAATTACAAACTGCTATGGTATATTCTCTCTTAATATTTTGATCTATATAATTATGTAATGTATAATTACCTTTATAACCTTAAGAAACAACAGTTTTTATGGATATAGACTTCTATTTATTATTGAAGACAACGTTTCATTACACACACAGGTAACGTTATCAAGTGATGTGCTGTGATACTTCTAAATGTCTTACGAGGATTACCTTTTAACCATCTTCAACTTTTGACTTGACTTGGACTTTGGACTCATGCATATTAAAAATACATTTATCGCATTGTTTTTTTTTTGTGTTTATAAAAAAAAATCATTAGAATTCTTTTACGTCGTTTGTAGCCGATCTTATTGAATTATTGAATGGCTGTTTTATTGAGATGTCGTTATAATGAATGATGATTCTGACGAAAAGGACTCTGCTGACCCTTTTCGGCTTTTAGAGCAACCCGTATATTCTGGCAACAGAGAGTTAACTATTTTTAGCCTTTGTCATCCAGTCGCACTTTGTGTACACACAGCTGCGACGAAGAGTCTTGGTGTTAAGGACTATTTTATGCTGGCAACATATTGTACTTTCAATTTCACCAACATGGCTGCTCACGGAGAAAAAGATATTACTGCGCACGATAAAGCTATACTCTCACAAATTTTCAATCCTAATCTACCATTTTCCGAAAGTAATGATGAATATGACACGGCCAGTATCATAGACATAGGTATGCCAAGACACAGAAAGCTTTGATGTTGCTTTTTCACCACATTTTCACCCAACCCTACAGTTCGGTGGTGTAACCTATTTTCGTGGATATAAGGATTCAACACAGAATTTTGTCAAAGTTAAAAAAACAAAATTTTTTTTTTATGTCTTAGATGTTTCCTCAGATATTCTACAAAATAATTAAAATTGGTTTATTTCGATTTTCTTTATGAATCGTTCTCTTTGACCCATATTTCATGAGCAACCAACTCAGCAACGGCGGCAGAATGCTTCACCTATTTTCAATGTTTGATCTATAAATAAGTCGAGAAAAACACGTTGTATGGTTATCGGGTGATATAATTAACTTCTCTTAGTATTTATCTTTAATATCAATTCATTATAACTATTGACAATTCCTTCAAAGAACCACGATTTAAAAAAAATAATGACTGACAAAATAAGATACGTAGCGTGATTTATTGCTTAAAATCACTGAAACAACATAAGAATATGGTCCACTTTGTGTTCCATAGAAATTTTCTGCTGACATGGAATCCGCTAGTTGATCACGTAACTTCATTCGTTGGACTACATTCTAGCAGACGACACTTGGAATGCCGGTTACTGCTTGGTATTATAAGGAAATTCGGCCGATAAAAAATGGCGACTTTTGGTAAAAGTGAAATCCCCCATTTTGTATTTGTCAAAGTATACATTAATACATTTTACCTTGCTTAAAACTACTGGATTCATTCTACTAGCTGATATTGTAGAGAAAACCAATGTTTATCAAAATAAACTAATGTGTCGAGGTCGCGCAAGGTCGCTCATGTAAATTATTAATCCTTTCCGGAAATCCACGAATAATAGGTTTCCACGAAAATAGGTTACTTGACTGTACATTCTGATTCATCTCAATTACAATTTGATTTTTGAAAGTAAAACAACACTTTAAATTGTAAATCAAATTTGTTTCCGTTGTATTTAAAACAATAAATAGCAAGTTCTGAAACTGCTCAGGAAAAAACAGATGTCTGTTGTAGTTTGCAGTAATATAGCAACAAGGTGTATTTTTCTGTTATCTCAAAGTGTTAGAAAAGCATTAGTTGATAGAAAGATTGTTGTTAACATTTTGTACTATCATGCATTATTTTCAGAGCCACAAAGTACGTTAGAAGTAAAGGAAGCAAAAGAATTGGAGGTCAAAGGTGTCAAGGAAGCTGAAGAAGAAAATTATGATGAAGCTCTGAAATATTTAAACCAGGCTGTCAACAAGGCTCCGTCCTGGGCCTCTACATACAACAACAGAGCTCAGGTTTATAGACTTATGGGTCAAAATGATGGTAATTTTTGACATATGACATATTAGCTGATCAGTCTTTCTTGTATTAATATTCTGAGATTATGGTAAAAAATGACTTTGATCACAAGAAAACTTCTGAGATAAAACTTTATAAAAAGGAATAAAGTATATTAAATGACAAGATTTCTGTATCATTTTAGAGGCATTAGAAGATTTATCTAAAGCCATTACCTTAAGTTGTGGTAGAGGTCAAGCTGCTAAACAAGCTTATACACAGAGAGCATTACTGAGAAAGTTAGCAGGTAGGTTTATCATGTATTGTTATATGCCCACATTTATTTGTTGGTGCAGTTCATAAACTGGTGTGTGAATATATAATCATAAAAGCAGTTTGATAATATGAATGGTATCATTTTTATATTTTATATCTATCTCTCGGGCAGAGTTGAAATGTTGACCTTCATCTCAATAGTGTCATATAAGCTTTCCCTCAAATTTAACCCTGTTAAAAATAATTCCAGGCAATGATGAAGATTCAATGACAGATTTTAAAAAAGCAGCTGAATTGGGTAATGAGTTTGCCAAACAGCAAGTAGTATCTGCTAATCCCTATGCAGCTATGTGTAATGCTATGCTGAGTGAAGTTATTCACAAGATTTGTAGTGGAGAACAATCTTGTCTGTAAAGTTAGTGAGTATATAGTGGGTGATTCTGTAATTTGCAGACTAAATGAAACTAGGTTGTGGTATTTTGTGGTTTGAAGATATTTTTAAAGATGTGTATTTTTATATCTACTAGAATTTTACATATGAGATTATTTTTATGTTATACTTTTTTTTTCCTTTAAGTAAATGGTTTATTGTAAAGACTCATAATTTGATATGATAAAATTAATATTTTTACAACTAAATCAGTATTATGTATAAGTATTAATAATGAAAAGTAAAACACAATGTAATATAAAGGTTTAAATAGAGTGCAGAGTGTAAATAGACACTCAAATTTTTCGTTAACAATTTAGAAACCAATCCCTTTCTGGAGTGCTACTTGTCATTATTGATTGTTCTTTAAACAGTCTGAACAGAAAACAGAAACCTGTCTATTTATACATGAAAAGGAGAGGATTTTCTGAACCTGTTAAGGGAACCACCAAAGCAAAACATTAGATTGCTTACCTTTTCTTCAAAACCCTTTGATGGAAATTGCAAAATTAAAAAAATATAGAACTCTTGATTTGAGCAGCGTCTGTCATCACAAGAGACATGCTTCAGGTCTCCTTTATAACATTATAACATTGAAGAAGCATATCAGGTGGAAGTAAATAATAAAGGATTTCCTTTGTAACCCCTTTCACACCACTTTGCCTTGCTCTTATTTAATTATGCCTGAGCATTCAACTTAATGTTTTCTATCAAATTTCCTGTTCATAAAATACATATTAATAAAATACATTACCTTCTGATCTTTCAATAGAATGTGAGGAAGAACTGTGTATGGTTAGGCTTTTAAGGCTGTATTTATAACATATTATAATCCCCCCACTCTATCTTTATAATATGTAATAATATCATTGTTGTTATTACTATCAAAATAAATAAGGTCTTTTCTATTGAATTTATTTTGTTTTTTGCCCTTTAGATAAAAGAAAAAAATCTAATATTTGTTCTGTAAGTAACCCATTTATTAAATGAATACTACGTCTTAGAATGAACATAAAATTTAAGAATTTTAAACTTGAACTTAGGAAAAACGCGTCAAAATTTGTTTGTGATCACAATAGAGACTACAGTTTTGAACTGATTTTAATGAAATTTGATGTGATCATTTATATTGATGAGATCTTGGTCAAGTTCGAATTTGACGATAGTTCGATCAATGGTTTTTGAGTTATTGCACTTGACTTAGGCAAAACGTGTCAAATTTGTTTGTGAACACAATAGAGACTACAGTTTTCAACTGATTTTAATGAAATTTGATGTGATCATTTATATTGATGGGATCTTGGTTAAGTTTGAATATGACGTTCTTTCGATGAACGGTTTTTTAGTTATTGCCCTTGACTTAGGTAAAACTCGTCAAAATTTGTTTGTGAACACAATAGAGACTACAGTTTTCAACCGATTTTAATGAAATTTGGTGTGATCATTTATATTGATGAGATCTTGGTTAAGTTCGAATATGACGTTCCTTTGATGAACGGTTTTTGAGTTACTGCCCTTGACTTAGGAAAAACGCGTCAAAATTTGTTTGTGAACACATGAGAGATTACAGTTTTCAATTCATTTTAATGAAACATGGTGTGATCGTGTATATTGAGGCGATAATTTGATGTATTTGGGTTATTGATATTAATATTAAAATTTCTTTAATATGAGAAAATTCATACTTTAGTCACTAAAATGTTTTATCATTTCTGACAGCTGCCAGTGGGCGTATGTTACCTTGTCTGGCAAGCTATCTTTCAATAATTACATAGTTTTATGAATTTTCCAATTTTCCAGGGATTCTGTTGTATCTTTATGAAACCAGGTAAGTTCACTGATGAATATATACTCAAATTAACCATTCTTGAGAACATAAATATTATGTTCAGTTTAAGACGTAGTATCACTTTAAGATAATATTCCAATGAAAAGTAGTGAACACTACAATGAGACTCAGTGAATTGATAATTGCATTGCATATTTTTAATGCTTCAAATTGTCTTATTTACTGCTCGATTTTTATGAGATTTGTTTAATTATGTCAACCAAAGATAATTTGTTATTTTATATTATATCATATATAACAAATATATTTTAAGAAATGATCCATGAAAACACTGAACAACACAATGTTGGAATTCTCAGTGAATGACCTATTGATATATTAATCATTAATATAATGTTCATAGATTTGTGTCAGTAATTAATATATAAGAATAATAAGATAATAAAGTATTTCATTCGAATTATGAGTTGTTTGTAAATATTCTAATGCAATTTAATAATATTAATATATCTTATATAATATATTGATATGTTTTTTATACGCGCACATGGAAATATGTTGCCATGTCCCCTGTCCGTCAACATTTCTTGTGAACACAACAGAGACTACAGTTTTGAACTGATTTTAATGAAATTTGGTGTGATCATTTATATTGATGAGATCTTGGTCAAGTTTGAATTTGACGATCTTTCGAAGAACTGTTTTTGAGGTATTGCCCTTGACTTAGGAAAAAAACGTCAAAATTGGCTTGTGAACGCGATAGAGACTACAGTTTTCATCTGATTTTAATGAAATTTGGTGTGATCATTTCTATTGATGAGGTCTTGGTCAAGTTCGATTTTGATGATTTTTCAATTTACGGTCTTTGAGTTATTGCCCTTGACTTAATAAACGCGCGTCAAAATGTGTTTGTGAACATAATGGAGACTACAGTTTTCAATTTATTTAATGAAACATGGTGTGATCATGTATATTGATGTGATAATTTGATTTATTTGGGTTGTTTATTGATTTTTAAAAATTTTGTAGTATTTCTCAGCATAAATAACTAGCAGTAAATATATATATCATTTTATTCAAACTATTAAATTTCTTTAATATGAGAAAATTCATACTTTAGTCACTAAAATGTTTTATCATTTCTGAAAGCTGCCAGTGGGCGTATGTTATCTTGTCTGGCAAGCTATCTTATTATTTGATATACATATACCAAAAGTATTATGTACCACTCGAAACAATTAAAGATAAATATGTAATTTGGCAGCTAAAAAAAATATAAATAGTATACATTGTAAGTTGTTATACACCCACATGGAAATGTGGACGTATATTCCCGACGCTTCTCTCCGTCGGTCCGTCATAAATTTTTTGTATGCACGATAGAGGCTACAGTTGTTATCTGATCTGGATTAAACATGGTATGCATGTATATATAGATGAGATCTCGGTAAAGTTTGGTTGGTAATAATCGAATGAACGGTTTCAGAGTTTTGCCCTTGATTTATTAAAACGCGTTAAGTTTGCCTTGTATGTCCGATGAAGGCTTTATCCAATCTTAATGAAACTTAGTATTCATGTATATATTGCTGAGATTTTGGTCAAGTTCGAAATTGGTAATAAGTGATTGAACGATTTATCGGTTATTGCCCTTGACTTAGTAAAAACACGTCAAATTTGGTTTGTATGCACGATAAAGTTTTTTTTCTGTTTATTCCCATATCGCCCCTTTCCCAATTCGGCCCCATTTTTTCCCATTTCGCCCCTTCTCATTTCGCCACTTCCCATTATGACCCTTCCCAATTTGCCCCCTTTTCCAATCCGCCCCTTTTTCATATTGTACCCACCCCTTTCTGCATCCTCCCATTTTGCCCCTTATTCCCCCTTCTCCCCTTTCGACCCTTTCTTATTTTTCATTGTATTAACAAAATAATTAGACAGTATAGGACTAAGTTGAATACAGAAAAAGAATTGCAATTAAAATGATATAAAAGAAAAATTGAAAAGGAAGTACATAAACATTTAAGTCAACATTTACATAATTATAATTTCAACCTATGGAAGTTATTGAATACTAATCTTAGAAATTTTACAGAGGCAGCAAAATTCCAGTCTACTCTTTATCAAATTCCTACTGGCCCAGTACCAAAATACACAGGGGACCGGAATTCAAATCAGAACAAGCATAATTTACTATGTGGCATACTTTTTCAAAAAAGGAAGGGGCGAACTGGGAAGATGCGAAATGGGAAAGGGGCGAAATGGGAAAGTGGCGAACTGGGAAGGGGGCGAACTGGGAAAAGGAAAATAATTTAGGGTTGAATTCGGAAGGGGCGATTAGGGAAAACACCGTTTTTATACCCCAAACATTAATGTGGGCGTATATAGTCGTCTGTCTGTCTGTCTGTCTATCTTGTCTTGTCTTGTCTTTTCTGTTTGTCTGTCGCTATTTTTTTTATCTTGATGAAACTTGGTATGTATGAATATATTGATGAGATCGAATATATTGATGAGATCTCAGTCAAGATTGAATTAGGTCATAATCGGATGAACGGTTTTGGTTTTGCCCCTGATTTAGTAAAAACGCTTCAAATTTGGATTGTAGTCATGAGTTTTTATCTGATCTCGATGAAACTTGGTATGTACGGATATATTGATGAAATGTCATGTTAAAAAATGGTAATAATTGGATGAATGGTTTTGGAGTTATTGCCCTTAAATTAATTCTAATTTGGCTTGTGTGCACAATAGATGCTACATTGTTAATCAGATCTCGATGGAACTTGGTATGCATGTATATATAGACACGATCTCAGTCAAGTACGAAATTGGTAACAATCGGATTATCGGTTATGGAGTTATTGTCCTTGAATTAATTCAATGCGTCTAATTTGGCTCTACATAGAGACTACATTTTTTGTCCGATCTTGATGAAACTTGATGTGAGATCTCAGTAAAGCTTGAAATTAGTAACAATAGGATGATTGGTTTCACATAAACAACTACAGACTTTGTTATCGTTTCTGACAGCTGGTAGTGGGCGTATGTTACCTTGCCTGACTAGCTACCTTTAGTTTCTTATATGCCCATTTGGAAATGAGACAGAATAAACTAGTGTTAAAGTTTTCATCTAAAATACATATATATCTTTTAGACCACAGATTTATGGTTGTCCTGAAAATGGTTGAGAATTATGTGCAATGACTTTACACTTACAGTCACCAGGGGTGACGTTTTGTTTCGTTTATCATCTACAAATTCGAACTTGAATGAGATCTCATACTGCAAGCCAAATTTGGTGCAAGTCAAGAGCAATAACTGAAAAAACCGGTCAAATTTATAGATCTTATCAATATATATATATATATGCATATTAAGATTCATTAGGATTGGATAAAAACTGTAACCCCAATTATGTTTACAAGCCAAATTACAATTCTTTTTACGAAAGCAAATACAATAACTAAAAAATCTTTCATCAAAATGAGCCAAATTAGAACTTAGACAACGATTTCATTAATATATACAAGCATACCAAATTTCATCAAGAAATAAAAACTGTAGCCTCTATTATGTTTACAAGCCAAATTTGATGCGTTTTTACTAAGTCAATAACTCAAAACCTTTGTACCAAAATAAGATCTCATAAATATATAAAGATAGTGGACCACAGCCATATACGCCAACCACGGCATGCGGATGGTAAATATTCAAGATTTTGGGGCAAGGGCAATAACTCTGCTTCTAACGGTCGAAAATAGCTCAAATTCGAACTTGATCTTCGAATTTCATTTGATTCCAGTTTTAGAGCGTTTACAAGCAAATGTTGACCGACGGACGGACAGGGTGCCGACAAGATACGTCCACAAAGAAAGATGTGGGCGTATAAAAACCAGCCTTTATTGTGTTTAAAAGAAATGGGAACGATCGGACGGACAGGGCTACGGCAATATACGTCCACATCTCCACGTCAGGCTTACACAACGATTATAAAAAAACACACGTAGAGTGCCATTACTGATAGCATCAACGTGAGCAAGCTCTGGGTATGGTACGGATGAGAGTCCCCACACCCACAACCACCGGTTGTTCCTGATTTACTGTAATGTTACAGGCAGACGTCAGACAAATCTATAAAGGTGTGACAACATCACGTTATGACCTTGCGTACAAATAGCTCTTTCTGACAATGACGTCATCAGCTAGCTAGCTAGATCAGTGCTTATCAACCTCAGCGAGTCCATTCTTCCCTGGAAGAATATTTCCGAATTTATTCCTTCCCAAAATAAATCAGTCATTTTCAAACGTATTTCGTTCGAAAACTTCTACGATACATTAACCATGAATGAATATAACATCGTACGCCACTTACATATCAAGATATTTCAGTGTGACCCTTGGGCCGAATGTCTATTCACGATTTTGTATATTCGGGGTGAATGAAGTCAATTTTAGTCGTAGATAACCTCGCTCATCAGTTACATTTCTTTAACCATGCTTAACCCACATTCCACCAAATATGTGGTAGGAAATGGCAGGTGTCTAGTTTACAGTGGCCAACTGGTTGAATGTGGGCCCGTGGACTTAAGTAGGTTGGGGCTCCTTCCCTAGCGATTTTAAAAAAAAAAAACTTTGTAAGTCAATCTAATGCCCGTAAATGATCTGTTGGAGTGTACTGGTAGTCGGAGGCTGTCCAAAGACTAAAAACACCAGTACTATGCTACCATTTACATTAAATGTCTTAGTAATTTTCATGTAAGGGCTCTCATGGCTGACATTTTTTTTTAATACTATTGCCCTCGGTAGGAACCTAACATAAGTTGTGAACCATTTTATATTGTAGGTTAAACTTTAAGTTATACATGTTTTTTAATATTTGAATTTTTTTAGGGAGGGGCACAAAGGGGTTGGGACCCGTTGACTTGGTTCAACCAGTCCAAATAATTGAACCGATGCCAGTTTACTTATGCTTGGAAATTTGGCAGCAACGGGATGTTGAAATACTATTGCTGACACGTCCTTCCAATGCCTCCCATTTTCTACCCATGCTATGTTTAGTTTGGAAGATCTTTAATGTCACAAATGTATGCTGCTTTTCCTTGCATGCTACAATTGTTTTTATTGGAAATTATATTACTAATACTTAAAGGGGATTTTACAGAAACTGAAAATATTTCATATTTTATCTTACTACAAAAACATAAGATAGAATTGTACATTAATCAAATATGACATTAGAATATAAACATGAGGTGTAAAGTTTTTAATATTTCAATAAGGTGGTCTATATAATAAATAAAGGCTTTATGAACATTTTGGATATTTGTGTACATGGTGCTATAGAGGTATATTAATGTAGATTGAGATAATTAATATTCTAATTATTTCATATACATTTTTCTCATATACAAACTTGACACAATCAATTGGTTTCTTTCGGTTATCATGAGTATCAAACATGCTTTGTTTTCGGGGCAATGTTAAGATGTGAGGTAGGCAGAAAGATTTATTACTGTATTTAAACAGTGCCGTGAACTGTTGGATAGTATACAAAACCTTCTTTAGGACAATTTTGTAAATGTCTATCACTGGTTTCAGGTTTTAAGATGTCTTTTAGCGACCTGAAAGTCAGCGTATTTGTTCTTTGTTGTGTACAGTCCACCATTTCGAAATCTTTGGAGTAACAAATCTCCATTTGGTCCAAATAAAACTTCCCATCACGTTTACTTTTAAAACAGCTTATAACGGGTTCTATTCCATTTAATTTGTTCTTTAAACTTGTTAATATCTTATATACATCATATTGTTTGTCATCATCTGGCACAATTCCTACTTCTGCCATCACATTTGTAAGGTTTATTTCTTTGTAAAGTGTCAAACCTTGTAAGAAGTATAAATACTCATTGGCAGTCTGTTTTACACTAGCTGCACATGTTCCGTGTTTAAACCATTCATGTTCCCAAAAGCCGTTAGCAGCTGTATCAATGTACAAGTTTGGCCAATACATTTGTAACTCTTTCAATAATGGTGCCACAGCAGATGAGTTGAATTCAGCTGTTTTGTTGCATTCTTCTGGCCCTTCTTTGCTTGAACCTCCTGACGGCCATAATCCATGAATTGTCCATCCCGTTACGTTTAGAACTCTGTTACATTTATGATGTTCTTCTTCCCCTTGTAAACATACGGTAGTGGGCCAGGCTTGAGTAAATGTGAAGTATGTAAAGTTTGTATTTTTGGGATGCAGCGTATTCACAGATAAAAACCTTGAATGTCCAAAATGTTCTGGAAGACTCAATGCATTATTCACAATATCAGTAAAAGAGAAAATTGAAAAGAAATATAATACCAACTTCAACATGATCACCTTTTCACATTCACCAAAAACGACAAAGTAAGGATTGAGTAGATCTGGCCCGATTGAACAGCTGTTCACTATCGGTTTGTTGACAATAGTATCTCGTGACAACTCCTCCTACTGTGACGTAGACTTTTAAATCAGTTTTGTTTGTTACATCCTCTTATCAAGATCTAAAATAAACTACACGGAGTCCATATTTTGGACATGTGGAAAGTCCACACTATCTATAAATAAAAATAGGCTAATTTTATTAACTGTAACCTCATCCCACCCCACTCTTCCTTCCAGACTGTCGATCAATAATTTCGCATAGAACAAGTTTGGCTTCATTGTCACCACCAAAAATTTATATCTTATCGCTAATGGTTACGTAAACCAATAAAAGATTCATGAAACTACATTTATTTATTTCCAGGTCTACTGAACATTGACAATGACACCATTTTCAGAAATCGCATGAAAAAAAGGTTGGTTTATAAATTTTCTAGATAAGGTTAGGCCCTATCCTTTTGACGAAAACATTTCACTTTCGAGATCCCTCAGTTTTTCAAATAAATTCATTTGCAAATGTTTCATGTTGTGTTTTTGATAGAAATGTTGAGTTAAACAATTACTCAAATAGGGAATTTTTCTGATACTGATACCCTCAGATTGTTTTAATCAACATTCCCCCTGACAGTGACTGAGCGAAGCAGGTCAGAAGGGCTGACAGGGAAAAGCCCTCGAGCGTTCGGACTGAGGAAATTAAATTATTAAAAATTAAAATCAGTGGGAAGACTTTTCACTTCCCTTTCAATTGCATGATCCGACTTGAGATTTTTGTCTCCTCGTGTGCCCACAGCCCGTCGGTGAAACTCTAAACCTTAAAAGGCTTATGATAGAAATAGTCACAATATTCAACATTGAAAAATGGAAAGATTTATTTATTGTTTTGTTTCATCATCCCTGATAAGAACATTTTAACTTTTTATTGCAACTAGTGTCATTAATATATTCCCGAATATCAAACCTCAAAATAAGTTGCCGGACTGTCTGAGTAGTCGAAGGATTAAAGACACCGTTTTTCCAAGCTCCATTTAGCCAAGTCAGTAGAAATTGTTCAGCAAACATAAGTAGAGCAAGACGGAGCAAGGTCACTATGTATGATCACCTTTTCCTTTTCTTGAACATTCGATGACATTGAGACTTGCACCATTTTGATATTCTTGTCCAGTAATCCGGTAGATCCTCTTTCCACATGCCAGTACCGCGGTGAACAGCATGACTCTCTAGTTTCAGAAGTTTTAAAATAAAGCTCTCAAAGGGTTTATTGAGTGGTAACTTATCATAATGATAAACTTGCCCTATTCCCTTTTTGATGAGTTCTTCGTTAATTCTTACTTTCCTCCATCCCTATCAATAAAACGTCATAAGGGGAGTTCAATAAAGTGAAATCTTAAAACAATACCACGCATCGCCAGTCAGCGCCATAGCAGAGCTTTATCTATTGCTATGATGATTGCCGAACTTGCCATAGTTTTCAATGCTCAAGGGATGGATTGAAAATGGTCTCTTGTTATAGCTAGAGATCTCTAACCGTTTGACAAAAAGCTTGGCCATTAACATAACGTGTTGGTCAACTTTGGACCGAATTAAGAAAAAAATACAAATACTAATAGAATCTTCATCATATTATCTATACCTTTCGAAAAGAGACCACAGAATCAATCCTTCCATCACCTCTCTCTAACATTTTAAACCAAATATGCTGATGTTTAACATGAATATCTAACCACGATAATACTGACGGAGAGGAGCATATACCGGCCAATACAACTGGTAAATAATTCAATTCTGAAATAAAATTATATCGCAGTTCAGAGTTGAGAAGCATTTTAAGATGATTTGTTGATAACACTTGCACGTCCTTTCATGCGTTTGGTTCAGCTTCTTTTATCGGTCCATATATATGATGCCAAAACAAATCATCCAAACCATCTTTCCAAAACTATCCAAATGAACATCACATTTGCTTTAAACTATTTTTATTTTATCAATCAGAAAAACAATATGAATATAAATTTAAGCGCATATTACTGATCAAGAATTAAATACTTACCGTTGGCATCTTTCTTTAAAAATGAAGGTGTTCTCAGCAACTGTTGGTGTTTTGTTAAAAGAACGGGAATTTTACCAGAAATATCATCTTCAGCACGTACGGAAATAACTTTTCCTTGAAGAGTTACATTCTTTCTGATAAATAGGTCTGGGATCTCTGACGCTTTCTTGAACTGTTTAAACTTAAGTAAAATGGTCTTTAAACAGTTTAAATAAAAAATTACATATAGACGAATTTGTTTAAGCATCGAAAGTGAATTGTTTGATCAGGACATTCAGAACATAAGCTACATATTACCAGCAAGTTGTATTAGGCTACCGAGATTTGTAAAATTACACCCATCTCGGTTGTCACGAATATAATTAACTACATTACCGTTCAATCATTTTTAATTGCTGGTTTCCGACAATGAAAAAAAGAGCTAGAGCTATTGAAAAAGAGTCAATCAATTTATCGAAGTAACCCACTGGATTATGTTGATTTATGATACAGCATCAGAAATAGATAAGCTAAGTTCATTATTGCAAAGGTCTATATTTAGAATAGACCTCCCAAAAAAAAAAAAATAAATATAACCCTGGTACACAAAAAACTTACAGCGTAAATGTCTCTGATAATTAAAACAGCAGCGATTGCTCCAACACCATACAGCATCCACTAAAAATATAGCATATAATATACTACATGTATATACTTATTGACATCCCAGTATCAACATCATAAATCGTAAATATATACTACCGGACCCTATCGTTGTGGCTGATTTTGTAATGTGAGGTAGAATCTACAAAAACTGATGTTTACGACTCATAGCTACGTTCTAGTTAGTATGGCTATGTTCCAGTTATCATGGCTGTGTTCTAATTAGCATGTTTATGTTCTACTTATCGTGGATATGTTCTATTTATCATTGCTGTGTTCTATTTATTATGGCTATGTTCCAGTTATTATGGCTGTGTTCTAATTATCATGTTTATGTTCTTTTTATCATGATTATGTTCTATTTATCATTGCTGTGTTCTAGTTAATATGACTATGTTCTAGTTATCATGGATATGTTCTATTTATCATGGATATGTTTTAGTTATCATGGATATGTGCTATTTATCATGGTTATGTTCTATTTATCATGTTTATGTTCTAGTTATAGTTATCATTGCTATGTTCTAGTTATCATGACTATGTTCTAGTTATCATGGCTACGCTCTAGTTAGTATGACTATGTTCTAGTTATCATGACTATGTTCTATTTATCATGGATATGTTCTATTTATCATGGTTATGTTCCATTTATCATGATTATGTTCTAGTTATAGTTATCATGGTTTTATTTTAGTTATTATGACTATGTTCTAGTTATCATGGATATGCTCTAGTTAGTATGACTATGTTTTAGTTATCATGACTATGTTCTAGTTATCATGGATATGTTCTCTTTATCATGGATATGTTCTCGTTATCATGGATATGTGCTATTTATCATGGTTATGTTCTAGTTATAGTTATCATTACTATGTTCTAGTTATCATTACTATGTTCTAGTTATCATGGCTATGTTCTAGTTATCATGGATATGTTCTATTTATCATGGTTATGTTCTATTTATCATGATTATGTTCTAGTTATAGTTATCATGACTATGTTCTAGTTATCATGGCTACGTTTTAGTTAGTATGGCTATGTTCTAGTTATCATGACTATGTTCTAGTTATCATGACTATGTTCTAGTTATTATGGCTATGTTCTAGTTATCATGGCTATGTTCTAGTTATTATGGCTATGTTCTAGTTATCATGGCTATGTTCTAGTTATCATGGCTATGTTCTAGTTATCATGGCTACGTTCTAGTTATTGTGGCTATGTTATAGTTGCTATGGTTATGTTCTAGTTATTATGGCTATGTTCTAGTTATCATTATTGTCATTCTATTCATAATTTGAACTAATAAGTCTACCATCCAAATATGTTGTCATTTCAATTACGGTTGTTTGCATTTTAATAAACTCTTTAATTACAGTAAGTGTTCATGTTTCTTATATTTGGTCTCATATAGGATTCTATTTTTAGAAGTCTTCCTCCTCTCTCCCTCTTAGGGTTTTTGCATGCCTATTTATGAGTAATTTATGGTCTAAATTTGGAATTTAATTTCTAAAATTGCATTATCTTTAAGATTTGGTGAGATAATGAGAGACCTAAAGGCGGAAGAATAGTTCTAAAAATAGTCGTTTTGTGAAGTGTCAAACTCTAGTGGACGGATGAGTATAACCGGTAGTAGTCTACTTTCAATTTTAGTAGCTCAAAATTTTTATGGTCATCATAATATTCATTTTTTTAGACATTACAGATTGGTCAGGCTTTCATTCATTGGAAAGCTTTCAACGAGATTTCTGAAAGAAGTTGTAGAGGTTGAATTTCGTTTATCATGGAAAGAGATGGCAAATGAATTAGTGGAATGAGTCTATATACTACGGCTGTTTTTTTTTATTATAGGCTACACTTTGGCTGTTGTCTGTAGTAAGAAACTATTTATAGATTAACGCAGAATCGATAAGGTTAATGCATATAATTATCTTTACTCATACCTGTATTTCTTTAATATGTCCGTCTATAAAATTCAAAATGAACCCTCGATTCGGTTTCGAAGACGCAATAATTGAGTCCGAATTATGCAAGCAGCCGGATTGCTGTTTGTCCTCTTTACTCAGAGCCATTGAAGAAAGCCAAAACAATGGAGTTATCTGTCCATAACTTTCAACGATCAACGCGATCTCGGCCGCTTAAGGATTATAAAATAAAAATACGATCCATAATCACTAGTCATGTTGCATGTTGTTTCATCCCGACAATAGTCCACCATTGGTGGGGAGTGTCCAATAGGTTAAGCAGAAGCAACACGAAAGGCAACATAATTAAAATTTGTGAAACCAGTTTAAAGGGACAGTTGCACCATTTTGGAGGGTTGGTTAGAGGGTTGAATATATATGCATAATAGTTTCCATACTTGAATGTATTCATCTGTTCAATAAAGGAACTTGGTGCTTTTAAGGATAAGCATTTAATTTATGATGCAAAATGGAACTAATAGTTCAATACTATATATTCCCTGCATGATAAAAGCTTGATTGTTGATTCAAAATCAGTAAAGGACACCTTCTCTTGAGGACCCTTAAACTTAACTTTCCAGAAAGATATGCAACAAAAAGTAAAAAACACCATGTTTATTCTACAATTACTTGCATAAGGGTTTTCAACTAGTTGGAAAAAAACCGACGACGACTGGTGAATAAAATGCGACTGGCGATTACGACTAATTGTAACGACTTGGGGTGCCAACGGTGGACAGCTGGGAAAGGACGCTTGTAAATCTTGTCCACCAAGATGTCTCAATACGTATTCGGCAACTCGTGTGTTTTATAAACTAAACAAATGCCTATTATTCAAAACAAATACTTATTAAACAAATGCCTTTTATGTAAAACAAATACTTAATATGTAAAACAAAAGCTTATAATACAAAACAAATACTTAATAGATGTAAAACAAATGCCTAATAATTAAAACAAATCAGTAATATGTCATCATTATCCACGTTATCCACATTATGTTAGCCATCGTATCATGTTCTTCACAATGATTGAGGTCAGAACTGAGTGTAAGACTTAGTATTAGGAATTAGGGGGTGAGAGCCGACACCGAACCGACTCTCGAAAGCACAGGCATCAGAATCTTTCTTCTTTTTCTGAGAAGGATTCGAACACACGGTACCTAATAGCCTAGCAGACGACAATACAACTCGCTACCGACTGAGCTATTCCACTGACACAAAATGACAGTGTTCCAACCCAGCGTTAGAGTAAATTACACTTATGTCATCTTGAGCTCTGCATCGTGTAAACCTCTAAGGGTTAGTATAAAAGGGATATGGAAACGCATGCTAAGCCAGTGTTTTGAAACGCTGAGTTGGGATTAGTGGAACACTAGAGTACCACTATATTAAAAATAGTGTCACAATATGTCACCATGCAACACTTTGCATCGAGGTCAAAGGGTTCGAGTTAGATACACTAGTGCTACACTTATGCACAAATCCAACACTATAAACACTTAGTCTTGACCTCACTCAATGTAGTAATACATGACAGAAATAGAAAAACACAGGTTGTACAATTGAAATAAATTCTACACACTATTAATCTCAGGTGGATAAATAGGGCTTAATACTTATATTGTGGGTTTTCCATATAAGGTATAAGTAAAATATATATTTTAAAATTGGGATAACTATTGAAGCTAAAAATAATTCAAACAAGCATAAGGCAAGATTTTTGTTTATGTACATCTTATATTGATATGTATACTTTCAAAATGGCGTATACAACAATATTTGATTGTTTTCTGTTATAATATAGACTTTATCTTCATCTGATACATACACACTTCGAGATTTTTGACCTTTGGGCAAATTGAGATCCATTTGCTTCTTCACTTGGCCAGCCTCATTCAGTATAGTCAGGTGTCTGTTATCCGCTACAATCAAACAATCATTCTGATCTATACATATACCCATTGGTGATATTAGAATATTGTTGAATCTGTCGTTTACAGATAACACCTCGCCATTGGGTCGTAATTTTACTATACGCCCTATAGTACAATCAGAAACTACGAGATTTCCAGAGGAAAGTGTGGTGAGATACAGGGGGTTAGATGTATAACGCCTAGAATTGGACAAGGTCTTCAATTCATTGCCATCTGTATCCATGATTACTATTAATCCTGGTTCCGACCCGGAACACGTCGATACTGCGAAACTGGTAGCCCCTATTGTGGTGATTCCCCAAAACTTTTTAGTTGTTTTTATAAGTTTGTCTATTATTACAGCGGGGGATATGGTAGCAATAGCAATTTGTTTGGCTGCAGGTAAAGTAACCGCGATTTGGATATCGGTACTACCAATTTTAACAATGCTGTGAGGAGCAGCTGGTACAGCCGATGCACTTTCTTTAAATGATGTTCCGTGTCTATAAAAGGACTTGATTTTCTTATTGGCGTAATCAGTAACAACTATAATATTACCAGATACTACACATATATCTCTAAAACTTGCTTTACAATTATCATTTTTAGTTTTGGAACTTATTTCTGAGATAATTTTCAGGGATTTGTATTTCTTAATAAATGGTGACTCTTCAGATAGCAGTTTTGCCTGAGCGACGGATGGCACCGGGACATACATTGAGAACTTACATAAGGTACGCATGTTTGACATTTTAATTATTTCCCCTATAATAGAGGATGGACAAATACTTTCCTTAAATTCTGTTTGAAACACGGGAATTTCAATCTTTTTAGGTAACTCCTCCAAAACAGTTTCACGATCTTTCAGAACAGAATCAAAATTATCAAAAATATAGGAATCTGGCGTATTTATAAGTTTAACAATAGAATTTGAAACATCACCCAATTTTGTCATTAGAGTCTGTTTGTGGTCGACATCGGTTTGTAGTTCAACTTGACTAGCACTAATTGCTCCGTCAAGGCGTGAAAGTGTGGCAGCTGTTTCAAGAGCCACGAGTTTAGACATTTCCTCTCCCTTCTTTTTTATCGATATACTCAATACACCCTTTTGAAACTCAAGATTTTGTTGCTCTCTCTCAGCTTCTGTTAAACTATCAGCAATCTTCGATATTTGATTTTGAAGTGATGACTGGTAGGTCATAAGTTCTGCTCGTTTCTCTGTGGCTATTACTTCAACGGGTATGATTTGACGACATGTTCGATGCGACACAACTGAGCACTGTACACATACTATTTTATCACAATCTACACAATATAGCTGTAAAGGAGAATTATGAGACTCACATAGCTTCTGGTTTGCGACTGATCCTGGAACTTGTTGATTAGAATTAGCATCTATCAGATTTTTCACGTAGAAATTATCTCTAAATTGTTTTGCCCAATGGCTGTCTGAAGGTCGTGGTGGATGGATAAGCTCTCTACATGTTGGACAAAGAAATCCAGTTCTGTTGTCGAGGATTCTGGTTGTCGAGATATAAGATGTTAAACAGGTTAGACAAAATGTGTGCAGGCATGGAAGAACTTTTGGTTCTTTAAAAATGTCATAGCAAATGCCACAACTTAAGAACTCCTCTTCAAACTTTTGTGATGAGTTCATTATTGGTCTGAAAATGTAACAGCAATTTATTAGGATCCCACTGAAAGAAAGTCGCCTACCTAGTATATACTTACATTCCACAGTCTATTTCTAGTCGATCCAGTTGTAAATCGGTGCAGATAATCTGGGAAAGATCAAAGTCAAAAGTATTGGTCAAAGACAAGCGTTATTACCCTTGGTCTTTTTTTTTATAACGGCCGTTGACAGAAATAATTTTTCTTGCTCAAACGTATAAAATCAAAATGAAGCCCTATAGGTATATTGCTTTTAGTACTGGTAGCTTGCAGTTTCTCTCCCAGAATCCAAACATACACCTTTATTTTGAAATTAAATAAAATCACACGTCCATAGCAAAATGTTCGTTTAAAATATTGTAGATCTGTCCACATAATTATTTCATTTATTGTCCAAAAATCTATACTTACAGTTATATATGCTGACAACGTTTGTAATGAACAGTCTTTCAATCACATGCCGAATCAATCATAGTCTAGATATCTATAAGGAAGTCGACGTACTTCAAATGATATTTCTAGTTTATAAATGTATTTTTCTTCGAAAATTATTGGTAAACATTGCTATATGTAATTTTCCACTTTCCTGAACTAATGTAACGGCCGAGTTTGATTCGACGTAAAAGTATAAGGCCAAAGTTACTGCACTACTATGTACTATGCGACTACAAACTATGCTCAAATAAAATTTTAAAAGTGCATGACTTAAGATGTGTTACTGTAGGATGTTGAAAACACAACTTTACTTGTTAGCAAAAATTGGTATTCGATAGGCCGGGTAGCATAATAAAACAGCTCAAATACAGCCATTCGACACGAAAGATATTGTGAAATCCTTCGATATGCCCTATTTAATTTGTATAAGCCCATAGGCCTAATAAAAAGATCTACAATATTCACCCTGTTTACAAAAAATATGTATATGTCACCATGACATCATAAGATATTATAAGAAGTGTGAATATTATCTCCACAAATTTTGTAGTGTAGCAACAACCCCAACAAAAAATAGACTAGTGGGAGAGAGCACAAAACATTCTGTATGGTGAGTGGTATGTCGTTGGTTTTCTTTCGTGTGCTCTTGCTCCTACTGCATTCTCGTGCTTGTTGGTACTCTGAATCAGCTGGGTGTCGGGTCGGTAATCTTCCAAAACAGAGTAGCCGATAGGCGTCGTTCAAGGAACATAACTTGATCGAGCTGGTGCTCTCTCAATTGATCATTGACCGCATGCAAATATGGCGACTAATTATTAAATATGACGGACATCCAGTCTTAATATTTTTTTGATAATTCATTTCAGCCTAATTAGAGCATGATAGCTTTAGAAATATTTGGAACATCGGAATGCCGATTCATTTTCATTATGCTCCGCAACTAGAAACAACCACACCAAGAAGCCAGACATCGTAACACTAATCGTCAACCAAACCAACCTCACGTACACTACAACGGTCCTGTATAACTAGTTATATCCCACTCCATCGCCGACATACCAACAGCCTACCCACACAGAGATAACTACGGACCTAACCAACAACAGAAACGACCACCAGCCCACCGACGCCAACCACTCATGAAGAGAAAGAACCATTTGTGAAGGGGTTCTTCCAAGTTTTGCAGTGTCTTCATCATTTGGCAATCCTTACCTTCTAGTAGCAAGGTCAACCAACGTTTACCTTCAAACGCAAAGTCTCTGAGTTTGATCATTTTATCCGCCCAGCAATGATAAACCATCAGCTATAGATGGGAATATTAGATCCCTCAATCGGACATGGCTCTCTAAGGTGACGCAGCCTCTGTAATCACCAAATTTTAGCAAACCATCAACGAAACCAAGGCCAGAGTAACCATATCCCAACCAACTGAAATGGATATTGATCAACATACACCCACATCAACTAGAGTCACCACCCTATCGAACCAAACCCCTAAACGAGCCCGAAATTCACCAACTCCTAGTCCGCCAGACGTAGGTAAATGTTCACGTAGAGAGGCATCCTATTCTCTTTTCTCTTTCAGATACCCCTTCCTCCTTGTTAGTTCAAGTATGCATCTTTAATAGTGAATCAATAGTCAAAGCTGACAAACATCACTACTGGGCATTATAACCAACATAACAGACTTCTAACCTCCATTAGAGGCTGGTTAATCTAGTATTGTTTAAATATTTGTTTGCTGGAAAGTCTACTTCCTTTTCCTGTGAAAAGTTTATGGTCTAGAAAGTTCCAAAGTCAAAGAAAGTTAAAGTCAAAGTTTTGATATCCTCAAACTGATAGGCTCATAATATGTCCATAACATAGTCCCAGAGGCTATACTCCTCCATCTGAATCTTCACCATGTGACCCTCCTCAAACCAGATCTCAGTCCGTACCCAATGCTGCATTTCTAAAGACTACCAAACCAGTACCAATCACGACGACAACCATCATATCCGCTACCTAACACTTATATCACCAAACCATGGACAAATCATCATGGAATATACCTGCTCTACCTTAATTATTGGATTCTCTACCTGAGCCGAATTGACAAAACTACTTCAGACACCGAAATACATGCGTACCCTGGTGCCCAAATCCAGTCAATCCTTGAATCTCTCTGATCCCAAACCAGCTACCGTCATTCTGCTGTAGGCCTCAACAACCGCGACCAGTTAGCAAAGATCTCATTCAATCTAGCCCAGAAATTAATCGCCAAACCTTCCCTAACTCCAAGATCATCTTCACATGTGTACCTGTCTCTAACAGAATCTCAAGACCCTCAACAAAATGATGATAAATTCCAATACCAACGACGCAAACAACCCTACGAAGAAGAATTCGGACCAGAAAATCTTCATTGGTCTCGGGAAACAGCAATTATTTGTTTTGGATACGCCATCTTCAAGCATCGAGTAAGTCTTTAAACTAGGGATAAAAATACCGAGAGGCTATCGTTAGAACACAACTGTAGTTAACTTGAGCCACAAAATTCTCACAACCCTTCAGCATTCAATCTTAGACCATGAACTTAAGTTTATTCCGACACTGAAGGTAGCCAACCTTGATTATCTTCGAACATCTATGGAACGATTTCAACGTAAACTCAGCTGCAAATATATATTTTTTAAACCACCCTCCACATGAGTGCTAGAACAAAGTTTATTTCTAAATCCAAGTGGAAACCACCCCAGGACGCCATCTATCCTGAAATATTGAAAGTAATTGCAAGTATGAATAGCCAGCAGCAAATCTTTACATAATGAACGAGAAACCTAGAAAGTGAAGCGTTAAACTTACTTAAGAAAGACGATAGCATTGACAAGGTTCATGTGTCATTCTGAATAGGAAGGATTACATTTTAGAAGCAGTGAGTCAACTGAATAATCCTAAACATTATGCCATTTTGCTGGAACCATTTTATAACTGCTAATATGATTAACAATATTCTTGGGAAATTTAGTCAAACCAAATTATCTCAACCAGAAACAATATGACTATCTGTTTGCCAACCTGATTGTCTTGGGAAACATTTATACACTTTGCCTAAGACCCATAGGAATCCTACCAAGGAGTGGTTTATCCCTAATAGAATTCCTAAAAGTCGCCCGATTATAACTGACTGTGGTAGTGAGTCTCAGCAGTGTCAGAATACATTGATCATTTCTTACTACCACTAATATGTAAACATATTACGCTCGACTATCAGCGCTTCGTGTGCGAGTTATTTTTAGTGTGCATTTGGCCACTTGCGGTCGTGTGGAAAATATCTATCGTGTTCGGATAACCGTGCGCGATTTTCTCAGACGACGAACACAACGCGCATGCGTACTTGGTATTCGAAAGATGGCGTCGCCCAGTGAAGTAGTGACAGAAACAAGCCTTGAGGATAATTTTTGTTGAATTATGGCAAAATTACTCCTGCCTTTATAATATTCGCCATCGCTTGAACTATCACTGTAGTAGTCCGCCATTCTGATTAATCAAGAGATGACCTTTGTCGTCAGATATAGGCGCGTCGAGTACTGCAATATTACAGGCCACATCAGATCAACTCATGTGACATTACGTCCTGAATGTACTGATGAGTTCGTTGATCTGATTACTGTTAAGTTTAATGTAATAATTGACAAACTTTATGGTAAAAATATTTCAAAAACCAAAATAAAAAATAGCGTTAACAATAAGTGGTTTGATAAAGAATGCAGTGATGCTAAAGAAGAATTTAGAGTTAAGAGATAGGCATAAATGTGAAAACACTTGAAGTCCATTTATTGTAGCTAGATCAAATTATAATGCTGTTAAAAAAATTTCCGAGAGCAATTTCGATATATCAGAGAGTTAAAAATCGTCAAATCTTGCCAAAGATAATCCAAAGCATATTTGGTCACATATTAAACATGCTCGAAGGGAAAGAACTCATCCAGTTGTCCAACTCTTAAGCCGGGCGTCCACTTGAGAGTTTTTTCTGCGAGCCTTCGCGAGTCACTCGCGGCAGAACTGTCAGTGTTATTTTTATTTGAGAGCAATTGAGAGTAAATTTTATTGCGAGTAACTATCAGAGAGTTTGTGCAAGAAACTTTCAAGTGTCCTTCCACCTGAAAGACAAATTACATTCGTGGGAAGGAGTTGCGAGTTGCACGACATCTTGCCAGTTTGATTTCTGATTTCTGACTTCTGATTTGAAAATGTTGTTGTCCAAGAAAAAACTAATTGCTGCGGCTATAATTATGATCGATGGAAAGACAAAACAGAGAAAAAGAGTGCACAATGTCTTTTTGTACCGATTCGGCCATACATCGTTCTTTTTCTGCCTGTCTCGAAACTCAGTCGATTAAACATCCCAAAGCACAGGACGAGTTTCATATTATGTGATGAGGTGCTCAGTCTCTTCACGCGTCCATTCCGCACGTTTCGACATATTTCAGACTCCAAGTGTTGTGAAAAATAAGACAGGCCTGTTAATAAAAAGCTGACAGTTCTCGCAGAAATAGAACACTATTCTATTCTTTGAGAGCACTCTCAAACAGAAATCTGGGTTCGAATGCCCGACATTTTATAGAAGACCCCCTTCCACTTCAGAGAAATCACTCCCAGCAGTTCTATTGAGAGTTGGTTGCGACTGTCCAACAGTTGCTCATAAAATACCGTCCACTCATGAGTTACTCTCGGAGAGCGAACGAACTCGTGCTATAAAACTCTCAAGTGGAGGCCCGGCTTGAGTGACTTCTATAATTATTTTAAAGATGAGTTCGACTAAACGGCTCCAGTCCCATGAGAATGACAATTTTGACCGTAATGATTGTCCAAGTATACCGGTTATTGGTGATGATATTACTGAAGCTGAAGTATTGAACGTAATCAAAAATTTGAAAAGAGGTTAAAAGCTATGGAATTGATAGCATACCTTGTAAATTTTTTATTGCATGTGCAGAAATTTTTACACCAATTCTTACAAAACTTTTTAATGCAATTTTCACAACTGATTGTTATCCATCGAAATGGTCTGAAGCATTATTTCTTCCAGTATCAAAGAAAGGTGACCCGGATTCAGTCGATAATTATCGTGGAATAGCATTAATATCGAATTTCGCATTGTTATTAAAGCCTTGTATTAAAATTTAGATTAACCAACTGGGCTGAATCTACTGGTAATATTCCTGATTGTCAATTCGGTTTTAGAAAAAATCGTACCACTGTTAATGCTGTCTTTAATTTACAAAATCTGATTACGCAAACACTGGGAAACAGTGATAAATTGTATGCTAGTTTTATAGATCTCCGTAAATGTTGTTTTGATAAGATTTAACATAATTTATTAATCTTCACCAATTTGTTAAGATACACGTTAGAGTAAATGATGACATATCTGGTAGTTTTAAATGCCAAATGGGCGTAAAACAAGGCGAATCAATGTCTCTTATATTGTTTTTACTTTTTATGTATGACGTTGAAACTAATTTATACCTGAAACTTAGATAAATGATTTTTGTGTTGTAAGATATAGAATCTTATTTATTTTAATGTTTGCCGATGATACGGTTTTATTCTGCAAGTGTCCAAAAGAATTACAACGTCTGTTAGATTTATTTTATTTTTTCTGTACGAAATGGAATTTCTTCTTAATTACAATGGTCATTTTAATGCTTCACAGAAACGGTTACATGATCAGATTAGAAAAGCTTTGTATTCATTATATTTCATTTTTAATAAGTTAAATATATATATTGACTGTAAATTGAAAATTTATGATTCTTTAGTTAAGTCTGTTCTAATGTATGAAAGTGAAGTCTGGGGGTTCAATTTGTCAAAGGATGTTGAAAAAGTAGAAAACTAGTTCATGCGAAAACTATTAAAAGTAAGATTTAGTTCAAATATATGCGCCTTATTGGGTAAACTGGTTTGTTACCTATTTGTAGAAAAATTAGAATTTGTAAATACTGGCTTAAGATTTTAAATTGTTCTTCAGCAATATTATTTAATATTTATCGGGAGCTTAAGAATGATTGTGACAGGGGTAAACAGAACTGGGCAAGAAATTTACTATATGATCTGGGCTTAAATTACATGTGGGACTTTCAATTTATTATAAATACCTGCTCCTTTGGTATTATTCGCTCACGCATTTTTGACCATTATAAGCAACAATGGTTTTCAGAAATTAATTCTTCAAACAAATTAGTTTTATATAAACATTTTAAACTGAAACATGAACAAGAAAGTTTCTTATCTTATTTTTATTATATACGATATCTACTTAACTAATTTACAGTTACGTGTCGAAACTGGCCGATATTCAAAAACACCAAGAAACCAGCGTTTCTGTCAATTGTAGTTTACGAGCAATTGTGGACGGGTGGACGGACGGACATGGGTGACGACAATATACGCCCCAATTTCACGTGGGCGTATAAAAATGTGGGATGATCCGGTCTGGTTCTTAGATTGCGATATCAGCATCCGCTGGAAGCGAACGTTAACTTGTCATCTACCAACCAACAAACCGGTCTGGTTCTGAGGCCCTCAAACCCGCCGTGTTTATCAACTGTAAATCTGTGTGTCAGCACTGTGTCTCCCAGGGTGACTTAGATTGAAACTCTGTGGTCGAGCTAAAATTAATGGAATGAGTTATGGGAATGATGTAATTATCAACCGTAGGCCTACACATGTAGAATGAGAGTAAAAATCAAATTCGATCGAGTTTAGGCAATATGATGACACTTTAAACTGTTGCGCTCATTTTAAATCTCAAAATTTGAAGAAATAGGTCAAATATTACGTCTCAGGGGTCTAATCTCTATTAAATATTACAGTTCGGTTGTGACTCGATAACCTAGAAACTCCAATCGAAGTCATCCCCTGGTGTGTCGACTGCAAACTACGTATCTGTTCATATAGTTACTCATTGGTTGAAGGAGAACGTGCATTCATAACAAACCAATGCATGCATTTAGTGTCCTTCTGATACTTAAGGCTTTTTTTGAAGCAAATCGTATCAACTCGCTTGACGAATTGCCTAAAATAAATGACCATCGGCATAACTGAGTTGCATGTTTACTTGTTAACTTCCCAATTATCCAGTACATTGATTATTGAACAATTTGTTAGAAAATTTCAAACGCTGGAAAAAATTATATATTTGTCTTGCTGTCAATGTTGCTTGCCATCTTGAATATTTTTACTGTGAGAATTTGTTTAGGGAATGAGGGGTGGGTATAATTCCAGAGGCATCCCTACGACCCCCCCCCCCCCCCCCGCCCCCCCGACTTTCCCATAGCACCCCCTTCCCAATTTGGGAAGGGCGAAATGAAAATAAATTTGGGACGAATTAGGAAGGGCAAATTAAGAAGGGGCGATATGGGAATCAGTTGGGTGCGAATTAAAAAGGGGCGATATGGGAATCAATTGGGGGCAAATTAAGAAGGGGCAAAATGGGAAGAGGCGATATGTGAATAGGCCAATGTTGTCGTTGGTTGGCACACGCAAGACGTTACTGATGATGGGGAGTGAGCGTCGGACCCCTGTATGGTTCTGGAAGGCGAGACGATTTCGAACGGTATCAGCACTGATGGGTTGCTGATGGTGGCCAATGGTCTGACGAGCTGTCTGTGAATCTGTCATGCAGATGTTACCACAGGATATAGCGATCTTGTCTTTGTGTTGTGACTCGGAAACTACGTGGACGGCCATTAGTCATGTTAGTGGAGTTGTAACGAATCCGAAGTCTCTCAATTGTTCGTACATAAAGTTAAATGCATTGGTAATGACTAGAGCACGTTGTCCGGCATTTAATCGTCCGATGGCGTGTTCACGTTGTTGAGAGGTTAGACGTGCCATGAGCAATAAATAAATAATCTAAAAATGCGACGTTTCTATAACTGTTCAGTATATATTTGACAAAGGAATTCAGTTTGTGTCTTGAAAAGATATCTATTATATTGAAATTATGCAGGAATTTTAAAATGACATATTTATTAGTGCGGACTCCTACAATTAATTTTGATGCTATTTTAAAAAGTATCTTTAGAATATTAGTAGATTGGGAATCAAATTGGACTACAATAATCAAATATAGGTTGATATAAACTTTAACACAGAGCGATGGTAAGCTGGTAAAGTTTACTACTAATAACTTTTTGATATGATTTATATGATCTTTCCAGTCCATGTTATTGTTAACTACAACATCCAAAAGTTTAGATTTTGATACATTTTCAATTGTGGAATTATTAATTGAAATATTTAGTTCATCGATTTTCATACGGGATCTCCGTTGGTTAGAGGTTATAGGCATACATTGTTTTCTTTAATTATCATTGAATTAATTTTACACCAAATAACCATTTCGTGTTGAAGATTTGTTTGAAGTTGAGATAGAGAAAAATTACTTGAATAGACAATCGTATAATCAGCGAATAAATCACAGTGAGATTTCAAATAAAGTGGGGGATCATTAATGAAAATATTGAAAAGAATAGGTCCTAAAATGGATCCCTGGGGAATCTGGTATCACACAGTGTGGAGATAATGTACCATTAACATATCACCTGTGTTAAATAAATCTTATAAAATTTCAAGTCAGTTTTTAACTCTTTAGTTTGTCTAATAATAAAAAATGTTTCATTAAATCAAAAGCTTTTTTAAAGACAATAAATATCAAACCACATAATTCATAATAAATATAATCTTAGTACCGGGGAGTAGAATTAAATATGTCGCTATGCATATGAACATATTTAACATTATATAAATTCCTTATACCACCCCTTATACCTTTATTGTCTTTTTATACTCATTATTTTAACTTCGTATAATACTCAAAACGCAAATAACACTAAGTCTTGTTCAAGGGGTTAATTTGGACTAATTAAAGGCGGTTGGTTTATGCAAATAGCGACATCTTAGTGATGGCATAACTTGATATATACTGCCGTGATTCAGAAAAGTGTGGTTTCTAAGGTGACTTCAAACAATTGTAAGGTGTGCGTTGAATGTAAGGAGTACATAATAGTTTGTGGACATATTTACATTTGATAAATAGGATCTAAATTTCTTCAACTGTAGTAGTTACTGTTATAAATCATACTCACAACATATAAATACGCAATACAGGTAAGTCTTAAATTCAACATAATATTACTATCTGCAATTGCAATATAATGAGCAAAGACGTAGTAAGTGACGACTTTTTCTTAATGAAGTATATTTAACCACGATGTTCCGCTTCGTAATACCTGGCACTCAGAGAAAAACAGTATATTATTTATTCAGAGAAAAACTATATATTATTTATTTTCCTTTGAAAGTCTGTGAATTTAATTTTAGTAATTCACGGTTTCTCTGAACAGAACTAAATAGGCAAATGTTAAAACCAGTAAAAAAAAGCTTCAATCCCATGCAGCCAGTTTGATCTCGAATTTCTAAATCTCTATGCTAACAGGTAGTTTAAAATGGGATAACAAGTCTTTTCGGGTAATCCAGATATGTGATGAACAGGGGACATTCTAAACTGTTTCAGTATGATATTCCCAACGTATCCCTCTTCCCAAATATATTCCATCTATAGCCTTGCGTAGAAATTGTCCTTATGAGATGAACACTCTTTCCCGACATTTGGACATAAGCTAAAACATACAGCTCCACTATACCTCCTAAAACGTTTTGGTTAAAAACTTGTTGTTTAATTCCGGCGATCATCTGAAAGAAAGACATGTTTCAGTTTATAAAAAATTGAGAATGATAGTTGTTTTTGTAAACTGAAAGATCTGACGTCCGTTTTTTTTTCTGAAATTCTCTACAGTTTATTAAAAGTTATTTTCAAAATAATTTTTACACCCTTTTATCAAAGAAACAATAATTTATATCTCCATGGCATGATTAACCTTTAAGATATTTCGGTTGAGTGGGAAAGTTGTATTTTTGGTTGCTTAATAATTGGAAATTGATAGAATGATATTTTAAGAATCGTCATTCTAAATGAGAGATTTCTGTGTAAAATTTTCATTTTTGGATGTTATGAAATGCATTAGGACTAGTCGGATATAACGTAAAATATAATGTAATTATTGAATAAGAAGTAAATAAAACACCCCTATAGTCAATATTGTTTTATATTCATGGTGAATATTAATAAATATACTTGAATACAAAACATTTCTATTGTATTCTATATATCCTATATAAACACAGACAAACTTCACTCCACCCGCATCTTTCTTTCTTAATTTCTTTCCTTTAGAAATTTTCTGATTATAACTTTGTTATTTATCAGAAGTATCAAAAACTTACTGTGCCTTTTAAGACTTAGCGAACAAACTAGCCTACTGAATTGGAGGTGATGATTATGAAATCGAGATACAAACTGGTGTTCTTCCTTATGTAGATCGATGACAAATGAGACTCTGAGGAGGTTCGTTAAGTAAAACACTTTCAGTCCATGAAGACTTAATGCGACTCAACCGAGTCATCGTATTACTGCTTGATGAAGCTCCGATATGTTCATTGAACTTATGCCACACTATCAAATAATAACCCATCTACAGTAGGAAATCAAAAGGGAAAATGCACAAACCCTAGCAAAATTTATTGCTTTGTCTTTTCAAGAGCACCAACATAGATTGTTCTCAAAACAGGTTTCAAAGTATTATTGTTATTTCATCAAAACTTCTTGATATAATAGAACTACCAAATACATAAACACTCAAATAAACAACAAGCTGAAGGAAATATGTTTTTAATAGTTATAATAAGTATATCAATCCTCTATAATTTAGAATCTTATTTCCCGAACTAGATTACTTTCTGACTAAACCCGCACCTCTCGCAGATCTGTTTTCTTCCTACATGTGACATAAAACACTAGAAATGATACGTGTGGTCCAATAATAAGATCAATAATGATTATTGCTCTCAAGGTGAATCTCTCAAAGTCTTATATTTGGCGAAGTGTTAAAAAACGTCACATATGAGTAAAAGGAAGTAATTTGATAATTCATTGACAGATCAACAAGGATCAACTTGATGGCGATATACCATTGCGAATGTTTCTATAGGGTAAATATCGTATAATATCAGGATTGGCTTGCTATATTTCTTTTCGTTGTGATATTAATCTAAAATACTAATATATCATTTCAAGCATCCTTATACGTCAAACGTCTCAAGAGTACACTATGCGTAGTCGACTGAGTAACTTACAGATTATGAGATATTTTAAAACCAAAGTGATATACAATAAGAGTAGGCTACGTCTAAGGTAGGAATAGCCTACGATGTACGGGACCGGGTCTATTTTCTACTGTTTCGATAATCCCTCACCATACCTCGTCTATTTGCGGCTTAATGCTGCCAACTCGTGGCTGATCGTATAATTTTCCTGAAATCACAGGTTTTGTCCATTGGTCTGAAACGATTTGTTGTTCTCTCTTCATGATTAGTCAAGTTTAGCTGTCAAATTTTGTGTAGATATGATCGAATAGGATTGTTTCGCTTGACGGTCCCATTGGGTCTCGATCTGACACGATCAGCACTATCGGCTCCGCTTGGATGATCTTATACCCATTGATACATTCCTGTACGTTGATCAAGACCTGTTTTTTTCATTCAAAAATTTGAAGCTTAATCAAAAATGTTTTAAAACATGGATGATCTGTTTCATTCATTTGAACTGCCTAATTATATACCGATTAGGTCAAAGATACTACTTAATATATTTGCTTGGGATGAACAGCATCCAGTCTCTTATCGAGAAAAAAACCACCCAACAATCAATTTTTATAGAAAACATTTGCGTAGGAAGATCTAAATCGAGTCCAACCGGTATCGAAAAGGATGTTTTGAATTATTATATTACGAAATCCTTTTATTATAATTTTTCACCTATTTTTTTTTAAATTTTCTCCTACACATTATATTGCTATAAAATTGTCATCCGAACTTGTTAGCTTTCATATTTATCTTATGGCGAGTTAACCACGATTAAGGAGTCTTAGCAGTTAATCGACTCACAAAAAGGTATACAATATTATTTACATTTAAATTTTTTAACTGCATCTCTTGTGAAAGGGACTCAATCCTTTTGTTTATTTATTTAAATTTAATCATTGTTGAACGTGAATGAAATTTGTTTGAATGTTCTGTAGTCTGTTTTTGGCTAAACGCGACGCACATCGACTATAATCAAAAGTACATTTTTTTTTTACTCTGTCTAACTTTGACTTTTTCCGTTTATCTCTCATTCCTTCTTATAGTTCCTTAGTTGCTTTTATCTATTAGTTTATATACTTATTACCATTGGTTATTTCAGACTTCATTATGTGCAGTATAAGTTTAAGTGTTTTTGCAGTGATTGTCATTGGTAGCTGTACTGTTATTGAATCGTTTACTCCTCACTGTACAAGTTCCTTTGGCTGGATACGAAACCCAAACAATTGTAGTGAATTCTGGAGATGTGATTTTGGGAAACCTATTCCTATGGTACCATGTCCTTCTGGATTAATTCTGAATAATCAGTTACACGTATGTGTAAGACGAGGTGGTCAATACGATGATTGTGACCAAGGACCAAGCAGTAAGTTTTTCACAAGCTCCAACATATTATTTCACCGAGAAATCGTCCCTGAACACGAACTGCGATCTAAGAGCGTGGCTTGGTCGCCGCAGGTCGTACACAGTCGCTGGTCACATCTTGGTCGCTCAGACATGTAAATAAACTGTGCCTCGACCTAAAAGTCATAGCGTAGAAAGAGCGAACAGGGTCGAGGAAAGGACGCATTGGTCGTGAGACAATCGAGGAAAGGACGCATTGATCGAGAGACAATCGAGGCTCGAACGGAGATGAGTGATGTTCAGTCTTCTCGAGCGGGAACTCATTGCTCGACACTCACTCGATCTGAGCTTCACTCTTCTGGTCAAAAACTGAAGGTCGGCCACCGACCGCCGGGCCTTTCATAACGGTCGCACGCAAATCCGGGCGACCGTGACAAATTTGCGCGAAGCTCAGGCGAGAATCTGAGCGTACAAGACGAGGCCATCGTATATCGAATAAGGTTTTTGACATTGAAGAGATTTCCAAATTAATATTCTAAAGTAAGGTTTGATTTTCTCTCGTCTTCAATTCTTTAACGAAAATCTTACTCAATTCTGTACCGTACATATTCATTAAAATATGCAATGGCACGCTGCTTTCGTTTTGTTTACGTTCGCAACAAAGCGTCATAACGATTGATTTGTTTTGATTGGCTGAAATTTGCTACCAATAAATAGGGCCAATTTTGATAGGACAATAATTATCTACGAATACGTAATTTTTCTCACTTGTGTTACCAAGGCTAGAAAACCTCTTTACAATCCCTTTCAGATCGTATCGGATCGAGTGGATAAACTCATAGAGCGTCTACAGAGCGTAGGACGCGGTTAGAGCGAGATACCATCGAATATAGAGCGTACACAGAAAGTAATGGGAAGGTCGCACGGATTTTGCTCACGACGACGGGAAAACACCGCTGCGATCATAGTCGTGCTTGGTCACGTGCGATTTTTTTTAGATCTATTCTTACATTGTTGCAAGATCGAGAATGGAGCCGATGTAACCTTAAGTTTGAGCCTTTCTCTACGAGCATATCTTTCGTATTTCATCTTTCGAAAGTCATCGCAACACCGTAACAGTAACAGTTATAATATTGAATATTATCACAAATTTTCAGGATCATTTTAAATAAGGAAGTTTTTGACAAAAACCTCATTATTAAATGTTACCTATCCTTCTTAGGGTGCAATTATTTGCTTATGTATGAATGAGTAATAAAGCAAAGAATAAATAAGTCAAGCCCATTAAAGACAAGCACAACTTCCGTTGGTTTGACTGTGACTGGCCCGAGTCGTTCCTTCAGGATCGTTGACAAGATGGTCAGCTACAGATAGAACTTAAATTGTGATTCAGTATCGTATTATATCACTGAAATGCGAAATGATAATTCAATATTCTTTCCATCAGATAAGAAGACGGTAGCTGAAAGATGCTCAGCAGGCGAACAGTTAATTCCTCATGAGAGTGAATGCCAATTGTACTACAACTGTAGTCTGTTCTATGATTTCGTTCCACGCTATTTTGAACAATATCTGGATGAGTGTAGATACCCAAATTTATTCGATTCCACCACACTGAGTTGTCGACCATATAAAGACGTAAAATGTGGACGATTGGTAGAACACGTCAGTCCTTGTGAGTATTATATTTTACCACAGTTGACCTATAGTTTAATATCCAATACAAATAGATATTGGGTGGCTTAAGTAGACATAAGAATAACGACTGATCTCGATATATCTTTCATTAGTTATTATTTAAATTTTAGGTGAATACAGACGAGGAAAGTGTGGAACTTCTCATTGCCAACCATGTGTTGCAACATGCACCGGAAAATCCAACGGACGCCATAGTCATGAAAATCGGGAATGGTCACCATTTTACGTAATCTGCAATGACCAGAGAACCATCAAAGTTGATACCTGCAGTAAAGACGAAACATTGAATATTGCCCGTCTTTTCTCTCCCATTACAAATAAATGTGAACCATTGTATAGAATTCCACAAAGTCGAGGTGGACTTGCACCCGCTTGCGTCCAAAATGGACTATTTCCAGATCAGGGAGGCAGATGTGATATATTCATACGCTGTGAAAATGGAGTAGTTGCAGAAGTTGTTAAATGTCCCTCGAATTTTGTCTTCGATCCAGATACACAGAATTGTCGTTCAGATACGGAATTTTGTGGAACCTGTGGTCGACTTTGGTAAGTATTTTTGTGTTAGTTTCAAAAACTCAAAATTAAAAATGCTGAGGATTTGGTTAGTCCTACCTTGACCACCAGACTCGCGTTTTTCAAGGGTAATCTATTATTATTATAATACATGTATATGATTTGAAATTATTATATTATGATAATTTTTTGTTTCTTTTTCAGCAAAGATTTACCATAGTACGACAAAGTGTTTAGATAGAAGTGTTCAATCAAAACGTGTTTTTTCTTTTTTTTATAAGAGTGTAAGTCTCACTGAATCTTATTGCTACTGCTATATAATATGTATAATTCATAACTCTAAATAGCCAGTTTACTTATCTTTTAATAATATTAAAGTTAGCATTGCATACTATTCCAAGATACCCTATTTTGTTTAGCATTTTTATTTTCTGTTTGGACGTTTTAGTTCTCTGTTTAAGTCTTCTATATATGTCCTCTGTTAATGTTCTATGTTAATGTCTAAATCTTTTAGTACAGTAGACTAACGGTGTTTCTAAATAAAATCCTATGCATGAAATTATACCATATATTTATTACTGAAAATTACATGTAGTATTTATCTGAATATTGTAGTATTTTTATTTTTCGAATAACTTAAAGTCCTTCTAAACTGACTACCTGATTGCTGGCCCTTGATGTATTTTGCACTCTTGACGGGGAGATCTATAAGAAAATTGAAATTAGATATATGTGCAACGAAAAGGCCACAATAATACTAGTGGAGCAACAGCCAGGAGTAGTTTGGTCAAACGAACTTGGCACCAATTGCGGAGTGTGGGATCATGTAGATAATGATGGGGAATATATAGAACTGACGCCTGTCGGAGACCTGCTGCTGCGTTTACCCCCTTGTGATTCCGAAGTGAGACAAAAAGATATGGTAGATAAAATATAGATTGGTACCACATAAAGTATATTCCACGGTATTGCATACATCACATTAGACAAAATATGGTTCTTTCCAGACACACTAGATCAAACATTATTTGTACCCCTTGAGACAAAGTATATTTTCTTTGCCAGACAAATTACCTTCTGCAATATGCACACCAGAAACGTCCAAAAGTCGACCCCAGCCAGCGCCTTGGCCAAATTGTCACAAAAAGCACTGGTTTGGCGTTTGGAGCGGGAAATGGGGCGAGATAATTTGTCCCACATTTTCCATTCGGAAAGGGGGGGGGGGCTATTCATTTAAGCTACATGCAAGAATGTTTTTCAATGTTATCAAGGAGTACATCGATTGTTAGCTCTGTAAATCGTGCCTTCCTTTTCGCTATGGTTACGTCTGTCGTCTCCATGGTGATACTGGATAATATGTTGAATGTATTCTCACTCACTTGATTAATGGCCAATTTGCGTGCATGGTCTCAAATGCCTCAGTCCAACTGCGCTTTGCGATTGTTTGCGAACCATTGGCGACGGAAAAAGTCTCAATGTTTTTGAATATGTGATCAGTTAGGACCCCCGTAAACACAAAACGTTTTCGAAACATTTTTGAAATGTTGTTCTACCACTAGTGACGATCTATAAACGTTTTCAAAACATTGTGTCTTGCTTGCCACCACGCGACAAAGAATGACCATCTGCTCAACTAGATGAGTGGGTTGGGCCACTTTTCCCAGGAAATTTGTTTTAAAATATGCCTGCTGCAATTTTATCTTGGGCCCGGGGCCCCCTTAGGTTGGGTTCGGTTCAACCAGTCCCTGTGATATAGCCACTTCTATATCAAATAACGCTTCCTGCCTATCTCTCTCTTTCAACACGCTAATGCTTGTTCTTCCATTCCTAGTATGGCCAGACAACTTTAGTGAATACCATGAATATAAGGATGTTTTCTTCAATCCATATACAATATTTTTTTCAATGGGGTAGACCCTCATTGTAAATATGTGAGATACAAGTCAGATTGACTATAGAAATACCGTGGATATTAAATTTATCAGTATATACCGCCCAACATATCCGTACCATTTCCAGCTTTTCGCAATTTCGGTGATATTCAAACCACAATAAAATTGTTAGTCTTTTGTTAGAGATAACCAGTACTTTAACGACACCCTTTAAAACAAATTTATGTATATAAAATAAAGACCGTGACAAATAAATTTTATTTTATTCGTTTTGTACAAGTGCAGGGTAAAACCTACAAAGATGATTTCAAAATCTGTATAAAATATTGTATATAGTCAGTTATCCCCCATTGCCCAGTAACCATAGGCTGCCTCAATGTCTGTCAATTAGTTATAGCTTGCATCGTTTAGGTTTCGCATATTGTGAGGAATACAAGTCCTGTCTTATCGCACAGCACAAGGTTTCAAGTCTAATAATGTCTCAGACGATTTGACTTGCATTTGATCTAGCCTTCTTTTATTTTGACAAAATCGACATCTAGATTTCAAAAGCTGTTAAATTCGAGGGAAGCAACCTTTTTTGAAAGGCTTATTTGTTCGTCTTTTTTTTTACGACACATATCTCTATTAAAGTGAATATTACTATGTCTCTATGGTGGGAAAAGGCAATAACAGAGAGTAGATTAACAATTTGTCATAGAAGAATTAACGATCAGTTACAACCATATATCATTTCATAGTCTTACTTTTTTTGATATAAGACAATTTAAAGTTTTCTCCTTGTAATTATATTATGCACATTATTATATAATTATAATATAACTATTGCGAACTACGCATATTTAAATTGTAAGACAATTCAAACACTGATTTTGGGGTTCCCCTATTAATTCGAGGGTGATATTTTGCTTCCTTGCTTAATACAACATCGAGATATAGTGGGCTTTTTTAAACTGTGAATATAACATCTCAAAATAGACGACTATTCTAGAATGCGAATATAACTGAATATGAAAGGGTATTATAGAATATAGCATAGAGAAATAGTTTAGAATGCAAACATAACAATAATTATGTAAGGTATTAAGCTTAAGTGCGACAGCATACACATTAATACTGTAAAAAAAGAACTAATGTGAATCTGTTACAGAAATATAGTGAGAATAGTGCTTCAGTATCGAAGTAACTGTGGGAAGTTAAGGATAGCAAGCATTGTTATGGAAATATTAATCAAAAGTGTTATCGTTGCTCAAATCTGGACCATGTTCATCCACTGCCTATTTGTATATTCACACTGTAGCTAGATCACCAAGTCTGAAAACTGCTCTAGTTGAAAACATCTCCTAATAAATACAGTTAATTGAAGGCAGTATGAACAATGTTCGTGTAATAGTTTAACACCAAACATGCTGCTTGGAATAATACTAGATATTTTAATTGGTTATTCAGAAGATTTGCAGGTTTTTCTACAGATAATAACAGGCACTGGTGAATGATGGGCCACATAATCACTAACACTGCCCAAAAATGTTCGTTTTATCTTTCCTAATCCTCGTGTTCCGGTGACTATCATACTAGCGCCTTCTTCGACGGCGGCTTTAATAATAGCTTCTCCAGGCTTTCCACCGCCTCGCTGTATTCTACCAGATATCTAAAATATAGGTTTAAATTTAAAAAGTATACAAAATTCATAATGTGACTTTCGTACGGTTACTTTTGCATTAGTGCCAATAACGACAACATTTATTTTGGATCCCTCAACAGTCCAAATGACTAAAATTAGCTACTTTGTATACTAGTTGTTTTCTCAGCGTTTAGGATGAAATCTTACATATATAGATACTCGGGAATGATGGATTTACTTACTCCTGATCGTTGCATAAGTTGACCAAACTTATCCTCAATAAATCTCATTCTTTCTGTTAATTCGACTATCATAGTCTTCGTTCTTCCTGGACCTGAAATAGAATTGCTATTTTGTATCAAGTCTGAACTTTATTTTTTACCTGGATGACATATGGATAGATTTACAATAACAAAATGAAAACATGTGGTAATCTATGCATAATCATAGTTGGTTAAGTTAAGTTGGTTGGTTCAGAGTTTGGATTTTCTGCTGGGATTTAAAGATGGAATACATGTATATATATATAATGTATGTATAACAGATTAACAGAGGTCGCCTTAATCGATTCAAACGCTGGGTGGATGATATCACCCGCCATTAATTTCGATGCTTCACATAAGAAAATACCACACCATAACATTTCATTTAATTCTGTGTCCCAAGTTCAATAGGAGTTAATGTTCTGATATAAAAATTATTTTTTTATATAAAGCAATATATTGATAATGTTTGCTCACATATTATTTGCCTTAGTTCAACGAGCAATAAAATACCTTCATTAATGTTGTTAATCGATGTGGAAATATTGAATAATAAATACATTTAGCAATTTAAAGATCAGTAATAACTTGAAACCAATTTAGTCTGTGTCATATTTAAACATTTGGAATTAAAGCCACAACATGAAATAGCTGGTAAATAATGGTGAAATATAGACAGTAAATACATTAGACGAACAGTTGTGATTAAACAGTGGACGGGTTTGTCACCTCTATACCTTTATATGAACGAACAAAACTCTTAAGACAATGCTTGAGTCAATTTAATCTTTCTTTTGACTTTATGAACTCGTCCAACCTTTTATGGGGAACTTGAGTTCATAATTCCGCCTAATCAGTATATATAATAATATAATCTAATAAAGTGGAATTATGGAATGTTTTCAAAGAAGGTACTTGAAATTCCTGTGATATCTCTGGTCACAGTTTCCTGACAAATAACGAATGATAAATACATAAATATCGATACATCCAATGATATCAACAAGAACACACTTAAGACAGACAGATAAAGGGTGAAGAGCTTCGGAATTTTAGTTCATTAAAACGATATGGACACGATGCAGACAAATCCTGTGCAGATTTTAGTTGATGGTAATTGCATACTTTAGGCCTTGACAATAACCACCACCTTCAAGAAATTGACCAGAAACAGCTATAATATCTCTTTAATTGAAATATCGATTGATTACTACTGTACGTGGGAAATGTTGTTTACAGAGGAAGAGAACAAAGTGATTAATTATTGCAGACTTTTAGACCTATTTATGCCTTCTTTGAATTATTCATTTACAATTCATTAAAAACGAATTGATCATGCTTAAAGAATTGACGTTTAGAACACTAAAATTGCATTTAGATTTATGTAAAATGCCTTTATAAATATCACTATACTAACTATACTTTATGTATCAGAGAGTGTCAATGTGTAGCTCTTAAAGATAGGAAAGATACTAACATTTCGTTTGTTACACAAATAAAATTGAAAAGAAATTCTTCCATAAATATCGAATCAGCCTCGAAAGTGACAGTTATAGTTAAACTAGTGCTCAGTGATCTAACTAGAAAGTAAAATATCGTGCATAAGAGCCATGCAAGCCTGCATTTCTTCAAAATTTAAGGTCACAGATAATTATTCTTTTTCAACTTATAATTTTTTAAAAATGCGTCTGAATCAAATGGCTAATATCATGCTTAGACTACCCATTTCCTGTAAATATTTCAATAATAATCCAAAAAACTCTATATGTGGACTCTAATAAAGGGATGGCAAACCAAATCGCATCAGAGTTTGATAATTGTAAATGAAGATAAGAGGTCTTGTTTTTGAGTCTGTGAACAAATTGTTATGTCAGTTTAGATTCAATTACACGGATGAATTGGAAAATTAAATTGGGCATACTAAAAATCCAACTTACGTCTGGTAATTTTTTAGATTGAATTATTGACAATGCTACTTCTTCTTATTTGATTGTTCTTCCCGGTTCTATATTACTGATATTTACGTGTTTGTATTCAATGAGGTATGAGCTAGATTCAGTATTTGCAGATCTGAATGACAACAAGTCTGTTGAAACGGAGAAGATGATCCAAAAGAAATTCTGACATGAAATTAAAAAAAACCCAATTGTACAGATAGTGTTGATGACTTACAATTCACTCTTTATATTTAGCAATACACGTATTAGGTCTTTCACTAGGCCTAAAATATACAATTACTCTTGGAATTGCCTTCAATAATATACAAAAAATAAACGACATAAAACAGATTTCAGCAGAATAATTAGCAACTTCCGTTATGGTAGCATGCTATATACCGGAAGTCATTAGCAATCTAGCGAGGAAGTCGACACATTTGGTGTAACTAACCAGAACTCAGAACGACTACACTTTACTTTTCATAGGTTACTGTCAAAACAAAAACATGATATTGCGTGATTTACCAAGCAACAGTAACTTAATATTCCAAACAGGAATTAGTTTGTCTCAAATATCGATAATTATGTACACAATGTCAATAACTGCATAATAAAAGTAATTATGAAATATTTTCCATAGGGTATATAATTAATAATATGTTATCTAATACGTTTGTATTTCATTTCCATAACGAGATTACGTAGGAGAATCAATGGATGAACCTTAAGTTCTCTATACAACGATTATCGTTATTAACATCTATCTATTTTTCCTTTATTATTGATGGCAGCAATCCATATCATGATAATGTAATACTGTTTGTTACCTCATCTAAGCCAGATTGATTGAAATCAATTTGTACATTGTTAGTCATTTTACTGAAAATTACATTGGTAAATGAGTGGACAGTTCATCTAGAAATATATTGTTAATAGATGCGACGATGAGTTTACAAATTGCTAAGCGTTCGCAATATATTTATGTATATACCTGAACCCTTTTTTTGTCGAATTTCTGAAATCGAATATATCAAACGTTGTTATATTGGCAAACGAATAAAAACATATTCCCTTATATAAATCTACGAGAATAACACCAAAGATCATAGATTTAAGATTAGTTTTGATCTCATGAAAAAAAGAAATGATCTCCTTTGTTCAATATTCCCAACCTGTGTAAGGTTTAGGCCTGTGATATTGGCCCACTAACTGAAAGACTTCCACTATGCGTTCGTAGAAAGATTTTTCAAGAATGGATAATTACAATTTATTAACTCAAGTTTTCTACACAGCTATAGACCGTGACTATATGTAATGCAATTACTGACATACATCTTAAATAAATTCTAAAATACAACATTTCTTGTAATAAAAGTGAAATAGTCGTTGTCGTGTCTATCAGCAGTAAAAAAAAACCGTCTTGAATTACAATTATTCAAATTGTGTGTGGTTTAATTAGGGGTCAAATTTAATTTGAACCAAAACATGAGAAGAAAGGCTAGAATAAACTACTTAATTATCTAAATTGTAAGAGTCTTCTACCACCTTATTTTAACCTGTGTTTCATGGCAAATGTCCCAAGCAGACATATTTACCGCTCGGGATCACCTGTTGCCATTTCTTGAGTGGTGTTTGTATTTACCCCTTTCTTAGAGTCCACAATTCTAATAATTAATTTGACGAATCGTACAAGATAAAAATATTGTATAAATTATAACTCACTAGCATCACGTAATTCCTGGTTATCATGTTCTGTGCAGTGTAATAAAACTAGGAAATTTTCTGGTCTGTGAACAAAATCTCGATACCCTGAAAAAAACAAAATAGACATGACAATTTAATATTGAACGAATGATTTATTATATTGTAATGGGGGTTAGTTAACAAGTGAATGTTTGATGGTAAGCAATCAATGGTGATCTCATCAAGTGTTTTCGTTTTGTTGTCCATAGATTTTTACCAATAATCATAACCAGAACATACAGATCTAAATCAAATTACAATACAATACTTAATCGACATTATATATTTCGATGCAGACGCAGAAAGAAACGAATATTACAAATGTTGATATGACCACAAAAGTTAAGTGTGTCTGTACTGCCAGATATATACTATCCTGATGATGATCACATCTTTACTGATAAAATCTCGACACATTTCAATTTGAAATAAAGTATTTTAAAAATTCAATTCCATCATAAAAAATCTACCAGCCTTAACCATTATATCCACAGCATCATTTTTTATCTATCGGTGGATTTCTCCATGTGGTTTGTTCCATTGGTAACAATATTTCCAGTTAATTTTCCGTATGGAAAGCACATGTTTTGCCCAGCATCATTAATATTGTGATATTTAAGTCTTTACACGAATTCGTCTCAAGCTGAAGGCTGTGATCAGCTTCTGACAGATCCTGTCTCTTTATACAGACTCAATATTGTCGTTTGGTCCACCGTATTGGTTACGAAATGACCAAGACCCCAGTAGCAACTAAAGTGACTAAAGTTTGACAGTCTGCTCACTTTTCATTTAAAGTAATTTTTCCATTTGCCTTTCAGAATTGGTTTTCTTGCAAAAATATTGTATATGGTAGGGACATTCATCCCAATGGACAATTAATCTAGACCTATACCTTAAACTATTCGTTCTGTAGACCCATTTACGAGGAGAAATGTTTATTGTTGGTCATCACAAAAATGTTTTTTACAAACGTCAATGTTGGTTTGCTTTCGTTTCATTATAGTTGGCAAAAGCGCTTATTTCGTGTTCACATGTCTAATTGATTTTTCTTGATAAGCTCTTAAAACGACTTCAACAATATCCATCCCATACTGATGAAAACATTGTAAGGTTATAATCGAGTTTAACTCATTGGAAATCAAATTATGTTGAGAGGAATAAGAGATAATCGAATACTTCTAGTGTATTATAATTTGTGGTATTATATCACCGACTTTCAACAGGGCTACAAGATGCATGGACGATAACAACTGTGTCAACCCCCGTAAAGGTGGATTTATATTTCTGACGCCCTCATACGATCAGGATCAGCGGTTGCCAGCATTCGTCAGCGCAAAGGTTTATTCTATCCACGTCAGCGCGTACTCGCCGTATATCGTCGCAAGTCGGCGTAACATTTTTCAGAGTTGTGTTAAGATATCACGGCGTGAATTTGCATACGCTGGAAAATGTTATAAATAGTATAAACCTATGCGCTGACGGCGTCAGAAGTATAATATAAATCCACTCAACAGACCTTAAAACGCGTTAGCTCCACTGTCCCATGTTACTGTAAACACGCGCAAAGACGCTCGCATTTTCAAGATTCGATTGTCTGTGTTGTCTAATAGCTTCTTGTGATTGGTTGAATCCCTGTCGTATACAAATTCACGACGTAAAAGTTCAACACAGTTGAAATTTGGAAAATGTTACACGGCGAGCACTCACTGACGTGAATAGTATACACCTGTATGCGCTGACACGCATGGTTGACGGCCAGGCCCGTAGCCAAGGGAGGGCTTAGGGGGGGCTTTGCCATCCCTAAATCAAATCTTGCCCCCCCCCCCCGTAACGAAAAATAAGGTTATGGCTTTCAGGGCTGCGTTATGCGAAATGGTTCAACAAAATACTAAGTATTCCTATCTGTAGGCCTACTTAAGAACTGTTTTTAAATATCTTTCTGTTTATACTTAGCTGAGGATGAAACCTGACATCATAGCTTTTTAAATTTAATTAAATTAGAATAGATAATTTGATACAATTGAGTTCGTTGAAAATCATAAAAAGTCTGCAGTAAAGCGTTATTGGTAACAAAATTATTGGTCTGATACTGGATTGTAATCTGTCTCGTCTCAAAATTCAAAAGATTTGATTGGTTGATTATAAATACTAAACTAATAGACATATAATATCATAATTTGTATTCATATGAATCAAACAACCAAACGTAGGAAAAATGGATACATATTTGATCATAAAAGACAAATTGCTTGATGGTTCCGACACTACTACGACTGACACTGGTATCAAAACCACAGCGGGCAACACAACGGATACAGTACCAAGATGCTCTGAAAAGACCAGGTGACATTGGAAAAGAAGGCGTTCCAAAGCAATCGAGAATAAAATTTCCAGCGAAGTCTGGTCGCCATTTAAGTTACAACTGGAATGATCGATTTCCATGGCTCGAGTATTCAGTGTCAAGGGACGCCCCTTTTTGATTTCTATGTCGAGTGTTTCACAATACATCTGCGAGTGCATAAAAATTCATCACTGAAGGCTACACAGATTGGAAGCATGCTGTAGGTGATACAAAAAAGCAGGACTCCAATCTTGTTCTTCAAAAACTATACGAGCAGAAATTGGCTTTCCTTAAATTATATGCACTGGCTGCAAGCGTTGCCACATTCGGTTCTAGTACCGCTGTGTGTGAAAGCAGCTTTTCAACTCTTACTCGCGTTGACTCACCACAACGACGATCTATGACTCAGCTTCGCCAGCGCAATCTTGTTCTTCTTGCCTTCAACAGGAAGCGTACCCAGAAAATTAACTTGGACGTATTTGTTCAACGTTTTGCCATAAAACGTATCCCACTACGTTTAAACTAAAACGGCAATAAAAATGTAACGTATTATAACTTGTGTGTTTTAACAAAAATAATCTCGAATCTAAAATACTCCATGAAAGTCCGTTTCCCGACGTTTAATCGTCTGTTAAGGTGCTTTGCTAAATTGCCCCCCTCGATTGCACGTTTGCCAGGAGTACTGGTCAATCTACGGGCCTGTTGACGGCGTCAGAAATATAAATCATCCTTAAATCTAATGATATCCACGCACTGCTCAGGACAGCCGAACTTAATAAAGTTAACAAAGGTAATTACTATGTCAATACGATATCCAAGGCAAGTTTTAATTTTAATAGTTAATAAGCTTGAAGAGAATACCTCATCGATCAGAATCCCATAAAGCATTCAAGTATATTAAACAACACTTGATTAGGCCATAGAATTCCACTAGTATCTATAGAATGTAAAAGACATAATCCCAGTGTATATAGACAAAGTGAATATTCTCATTTGAGAATGGTGAACCATGTTATAACTGTTTATAAAGAAAGTAATATGAAGATAACGTGACTTCATGCAATGTGAATAAAAGCGTCTGTTTTTCATTAACAAATTGGATTCCTTGGAATTAGATTTTATTGAATAAGTTTCCAATTCTTTATATTCATTTGTCTTTTGTCCATAACGGTTCTAGTCCAGAACAGGTCTAAGAAAGTTGTATTTCGTGCGTATATCAATACAATTTACTTCATCAAAAGATGACATTTGGAAGAGATTTTTAATTTCTTTTTAAAAATTTCATTAAATGAAATTGAGTATTACGTCCAAATATTCTATTATATTAAAATTTTCAATTTTAACAATTGTGGTAAAAAGGAAGAAAAGCAAAATTTCTTTTCCTCGGTTTGGAACACTGCTTTTTAAAGAAATAAAATTAATCAGATGCTGATAGATATATAACCGTCCCGCATCTTCACAATATCTAACTATTACGAACTTCATACTTATACCTTGAATTCCACCTTTCTGGTATCAGAGCCCTCGACAAAAAGGCTGTCAACTTTGTGGCTTAGTGTTCACAGACTTTCTGTTGAGGCCACTGAGAAAGTGATTATTGCAGTCAAAGTTCTTGAAGAAGTGACATTGTGAAGATGCCTGTCCTACAACCCAAAATAGACAAGTTTTGAAGACCAAAACATGTTCTCATGGTCTCACTTAAATCAAATATACGTAAAATCAGTTGACCTTGAAATGGTCTATTTTGGAATGAAATGTAAAACTTTATTAAAATATACTTTTAACGTTATTTTAGTCTTTAGTTAAATCGTTATGTTATTATTGAAGTCTGACGTTGAAAAAAGAACCCTTGAATGATATAAATCCCATTTGAAATGAATCTATTGTGATCAATCGATTTTAAATCTAAAATAGCTCTTATCTATTAACATTTCATTATCTTGATAGAATTCTAGGCAGGAAGATTTGAAGTGTTTTCCGGGAGAACATGTTGCCAGTCAGCTATAGGCTAGTAATTTTACCATAAAAGTAATTTAATTTAGACGACAATCCATTCTTTTTTGTCCAATATTAAACACATTTGTTATGTTCAACTGTAATTTCATTATAGATAACCAGTATGATGTAACATACAAAAGTTAATTAAACAAATTAATATGGAAAGATCCGATTCAAACCTACAATACAAATGTCGATTTGTAAAAGTACATTTGTCGAATTGTAATTTGTAGAAAATACATTTGTCAATTTGAGAAAGTTCAAATGTATATTAGTAATTTAGAGATTGATTTGTAAATGTTCATTTCAACCTCAATAGTCGATTTGTCAACTTTACAAGTGTAGAATTGTGTCAGCTCGATGTTGTGTGAAATGTCGATTTTACAAATGTAGATTTTACATTTGTCAATTTCGACAGAGAGTTCAAGCTCGTATGCAAATTAGTGGGTGGAGCTGACCTCTTACGGAAAGCTACGACTATAGATGAGAATTGACGGAATATATATCAGTTATCAGTTATTTATATTTTCCAATTGACAACTTCTCGACAATTATAGTTCTCACTTTTACTTTACTGGTTCCCCCTACACTTCAATGGATGCATCTTTATTCTAAATGGCACCGGAAGCGCTTTGATCTCTTCACAAAATATTTCATTTGGAAAATGTAGTCTGCATCAAATTAATAATTTCATTGAAGACCTTTATCAAAAGTTATTCAAGGATACTTGAGGTTAAAAAGTGTGTAAGTATCCACGATTAAAGTAATAATTACCAATTGAAACGAAATGTGTACTCAGTAAAAGTTAGACATCAGCCTAAAAGCTCGTGAAAAGCAATGTGTATTTAGTTGATTTTATCATGCTCAAGAGAACTGTTTACAGTAGAAATCGTTCTGTCTGAAATATCAAATCAATGAAAAAAGATGTCTTCGAAGGCTCGGTCCTTTAGGAGAAGAGAAAAAAAACATTCTTTAGAAATCTTGTCTCAGTATCTTGTCTATTCACTGAATAAATATCATTCCAAGGTCGTACATTATCAGTCTAACTGTTAAATATTAGCACCCAGAACGGTGCGACCTACAAATCCATTTCATCTACAACTGGATTGGCGAAATGTTATGCATAAAGTGTATGGCTGTTCCAGAATATTATGTGAGTGATCATAAGTGGCACGTGATGCAATCCAAATTTTTAAACTGCTTGAAAACCAAAACTGCCAACTTATTTTTATAGCAACTTGTCTGATGTTAGAAGTTGGTACGATGTCAGTGCTCCTTCCATCTAACATTATCAGACGACACAACATTTTCAATATTTATATTCATTCACAACGCATTCTTCGTTTTACTACTCAGGAGTATTCCTTTCGGTCTATAGAGTTAGTGAATAAGAACGTGCTTAAGGTCTTCATAGGCTCAAAAGTCTTAATTTAAATATGTAAAAATGTATAATTTAATACAGTGTAACTCCCTACAATTACGACCTATTTGGCTGGTTTATGCCCTAACCATAAACTGGTTTTGTATTGTAGAATTGACTACGTCACCATTCTCTTACACCACAACAGCTTAACCCAAACAGTTGAAGAAAAAATGGAATATAAAACACCATTTCATTTCATTCAACAGAACTACATATATTCGTCCTTTCATACATGATACCTATTTTTTATTACCTAGACTATGTTCATCATTGTCAACTATCTTACTTCATGTATTATTGATTGTTCTTTTATCTTTTGTTAGTGAGGTAAGATGATTCTATTGTGAATACCATTCTATAAGGTAGTCAATAATTGTGTCAGTCAGACAATATAGTCTCTGCCCTGTAACTTTTCAAAAAAGGTATAGTTAGTCAGTAACCTAGTATCAAAAAGTTGGAAAGCAACTATCTCTCAGATCAGGTAGTGTATAATCCGAAGATCGAAGATCGCAGACCTGTATAATCCGAAGATCGCAGACCCCAACTATAATCCGCAGACCCCCTATACTATATTCGGCAGACCCAACTATAATCCGCAGACCCCCTATACTCCGCAGACCCCCTATACTATATTCGGCAGACCCAACTATATTCGGCAAACCCCCTATACTATATTCGGCAGACCCCAACTATATTCGGCAGACCCCCTATACTATATTCGGCAGACCCAACTATAATCCGCAGACCTCCTATACTATATTCGGCAGACCCCAACTATATTCGGCAGACCCCCTATACTATATTCGGCAGACCCAACTATAATCCGCAGACCTCCTATACAATATTCGGCAGACCCCAACTATATTCGGCAGACCCCCTATACTATATTCGGCAGCCCCCCCCCCCCCTTCATTTTTTTTAAATCTTCACACTTTCAGAATTTCTTTCTTATTTACAACATTAGGTGCCTGAATGGTTAACATGTAGTACAATGTTTCAAGGTCACAGTAAGTTGACTTCACGTCCAAGGCTTTGAATTCGATTGATCTTTGACTTCAAAGGACTGACTCTACTATAACGAAAATTTCATCAGCTGGTTCATATATTGCCCTTAGTCACTGGGCTTTATAGAATATAAGCTCCTTTCACACACTCTGTGCATGTATTACATAAATTAAATGATATATTCTTCAGTTGTAAATTTGATTCTCTTGAGAGAGGGTTTCCAATATTTCATACATGTTTAGAATTCCTTCCCGAATTTCTGTAAAGGAGGATAAGGAACTGAGTAAATTTTCAAATTTTAAATGGAAAGACATTTCAAATTTAGAAGAAACTGGTAGTTGTGCCTTTGGCACGGTGTTTAAGGCATCGCATGACGAGAACGTTGTAGTTACGGCTAATATTAGAGATCGACTACTTGAGTCACATATTAAGACATTAAACGAACAGCTTAACTACATTTTGTAGTTACTAATTACATTAATGAGTGCCTTAGAATAGGATCATGTAGAATTATTTTGCATTTTGTTATTTTGTGACTATGTCCATTGAATAAAACAGTTTTTGTTTTTGGTTTATTGTAATCAAACGGTCTCTTTGAAAGTTACACTAAAGCTCGGCAACAGATTATGGTTTTTGGAAACTGTACAATTTTGAACCCTCCTCATTTCCAACATCCAAGGATGTCAACCCAAAGCGATGGAGAAACGAGAGTGGGGAGGGAGGCATAGTATGGAAATGCCCAAATTGTGATGGATGGCATGTTGCCACTAAATACGCTACTGGCCCAAAATTCCAAAAGCAGTTTTTGATATACTTTGCAAGTAAAAACGTAATAGGTGGAGATTACAATGTTTTGTACATACCTCTGGATGTCTAGATGATTTCATCCCTAAGTCTAATTATCGACGCATATCCAAACATTGCTTCAAAAAATAGCTTCAAAGAATGAAAAAGTAGGCCCCTATATGGGGTCTGCCGAATATAGTATAGGGGTCTGCGGATTATAGTTGGGTCTGCCGAATATAGTATAGGGGGTCTGCCGAATATAGTTGGGTCTGCCGAATATAGTATAGGGGGTCTGCCGAATATAGTTGGGTCTGCCGAATATAGTATAGGGGGTTCTGCCGAATATAGTTGGGGTCTGCCGAATATAGTATAGGGGGTCTGCTGAATATAGTTGGGTCTGCCGAATATAGTATAGGGGGTCTGCAGATTATAGTTGGGGTCTGCCGAATATAGTATAGGGGGTCTGCGGATTATAGTTGGGTCTGCCGAATATAGTATAGGGGGTCTGCGAATTATAGTTGGGGTCTGCGATCTTCGGATTATACAGGTCTGCGATCTTCGATCTTCGGATTATACACTACCCTCAGATCATCCCTAACACGCGAATATGGATGAGCAATGAAATCAAACGTAGAAATGACAAAAATCTTTGTTTAATTGAGAAGGTCAACCTTTAAATGTCAAAAATCAGTAAGGCAGTTATTGAAGAAAATGCCTAGTATAGATAATGTTAAAATAAAAGGTCATGCATAATTTAATTTTTTTTTTCAGTGGTGAATCCTGTTCGTGTTTTAATACTATTTAAATCAACCATCAACCACTATAATATCATATAGTTGATTAGCCAACTAAGTATGTAGAATGGATCCTTGAGAAAAGACTATCTGGAAAATGATACCAAATCCCTAGTAACAGTCAGTACTAAGATTCATTCTATGAAATGGAACAGACCATAAACACCGCATCAAAATATCTTTGTGAAGCAAATGAGACAAAGTCTTCATGATTAGCTAGTTGGATTTATAAATTTTACAAACGTTTAGGGAAAAATCATGATCAATTTGAGCGAAGTGAATTGAGTTTTTAAACTTGAGTTATGCTATCAATCCCGTGAGAATGTTTTACATATAAAGTTTTCAGTCAATAAAAACAATATAGTTCACGGGGAATGTCTGATTAAACTTTGTAAAGTGAAGTCTTATGGATGCTGATAAGTTCCAACTAAGAACTCCTGCATTTATTTGTTATTGAAAAAAATTCCATACTCACGGAAAAGACCAACATCGTTTAGAAAGCATACTGGTTTTTTTTTTTCAATTATGAGCATATTTTCAATCCAGAGCAAAAATATGAAAATAGGCCAATCACATTTCGGCTCTATGTAGACCCCGTGTTGAAAAGATTTCTATCTGCTCAGAATAAACCTTCTTCCAGAAGAAAATAGGTCAACTGTAGATTGAAGTCAATAATAAACTGTTCCTTGACAAAATGATCGATTTGGTAATAAGGCTATGATTCTATATTGTCTGGGCCATTATAAGTAATAACCCAAGAATAAATACTCCATCATTCATATCACCGACGTTCGCCATCATTTTTAATATAGTATCTCTACTCATGCACGATTGCGGTACGTGGTGTATAATTGTAAGACAAAATCTTGTTCTGACACATAAATAAGACCGATTTAATGTATCGTTTACAAAGATAGTCCCCTCATTCAAAATGCACGCTTCTTCCGTTCCCTTCTACTTGTTGGACTGCAATTGTTCGAAAATTATGAAGTTTCTCTGACCTCCACTAACTAAGTAAGTCACAATGATAAATAATTACGGTTGATCTGTTAAGAAATTATTTCGTTCGTTCAGATGGGACCATAACTCAAACTGTGTGCCACAGCCTGTGCTTGTTTAAGATCCTTTGACAGTTGTAAATAAAAAACATCAGGGCCAATGCCACTTTCCTGACAAAATTTCGTCAGTGCTCACTGCATGGCATTGTCCGTCTTTATTTGCCAAATCTAAGACTCGGAGCAAATGTATACTAGTGTCCATAGTTTCTGGGTTGTTCGTTCCGCCTATATAATCAGTGATCTGTATGACATATTGTAATAAAACATATTGGTGATCCCAGACAATATCAGAAACCAGATTGTGTAGTACTTACTGATTTCATACCATTCCAATCTAGTTAAATACCATCAAACTGTATCAGACTGTAATAGCTCTAGACTTGACCTTCTGATGTAAATAATATGTGTGATGAAATGTGCCTTTTTCATTTTGATATTGCGTCAGTAATACACACCAACAAACATTCCGTCATGATGCCTTCTTATTATAAACAACTTACTCAAATCTTATGCCTAATATTTTCATTTCGCTCCCCGACGATCTGACTAATATCATTGAAAGTCATCACATTTGGACCCAATATCATTCTAATTGTGTAAATTTATACGGTTCAAAACCACCATCAGTTTTATGAAATTCTTTTAATGTATAAAATTTAAAAACTCAAGAATTCGTATTTATTTTGTTGCCTATATAAATAAGATATGAAACCTTTGAAGGTTTGTTTTATCTATGTGATGAGAAATGAAACCCTTGGAAATTACTTTGGTTAATATAATGCATACATTTTAGACGATACTTCATCGTACATAGTAATATTATGAGAAGATTACTTTTGAATTAGCCGCAGGTGTGAAATTTGTTTACTTATTAGAGAGTAATATTCTGTATCAGTAAACGAATTTCAACATTACGGCAGTGTAAAGTGTGCCTCAGTATAAATCAAATAAATATTCATCTAGAATTATCTGTCAGATTGCATTATATTTATTCAGATGAATAACACGAACAACCATGATTCTGATAATTTTATGAAATCCATCCGTAGAACTCAAACACACGCAATTTCTTTCCATTCCGAAAACCATTTTAAGTCATTTGAAGTTTTCAGTCCAGAAGCGTTAGATAGTTTAACACACACTGTAAAATCTAATTGTTGATGTCAGGTTTTCCAACGTTTTCAATATTTTACTGTTATATACAGACATCTAATATTAAGTCAGTGCAGTGGCCAGCTTCTTCAGCTTTTCTAGACCGCTTATTTAAAGTAAACTACCCACTCTTCAATTCTTCCCCATAAACATTTCATCATCATTTCAATAAGCAGAGGTCGATTTATATCTCATTCATTGGAGAACAAAAATTATCAACTGTAATGAAAGCATCTGTTACACACCTATATAGTATGGTTATCAAGTTGTTTATACATCCGATAAAAATTTACCACCGGATGTACTTTCAAATGGTGGAATGTTTTATCAGGTGCAAAAAGAATATTGTGATATATATCAGAAGTTAAAAAATAAATAGTCGCAATATGTAAGTAGTCTGTAGCAAGAGACGATTACAATGAATATCCTTGATACCAGCAAATAATACGTGCAATATTGAAGGTTACATCAAGTCTTAATGCATTAATATGAAGAGTCTGAACTATATTTACATAAAACTTTCAAGTCTCTAGTTGGAACATAAATGTGGTTTGGTATTGTGAAGAATTATTGTCAAGTGGTTTTATCTTCAATGACAAGGAATTATTTACCATTAACACCAATTTGCTCAACGTCAGAATACACAAATGTGCCATACCATTTCTTTTATCAGTGGGAGATAAAATCTTTCAAGAAATTCTATTGCCATTGGAGATATACTTTAAAGGGTAAACTCAGCTTGAATCATATGTTGATCTGTATTGTAATGTGGCGTGCATATTGCTGCTAGATCTGCTTTTCAAGCCAAAAAACATGGCCTTTCATGACCCTTGATTTGAAAGACGCCTTCTGAATATACACTGCTGTATGTTCAAATGTTATGGGGATCAATTATATGTACTTTAAATCGTCAATAACACCAAGCTTCTGAATGTTTCCTAAACATTTGTAACGTTTATCTGCAATGTTTGGTTCATCCTTTACTCAATATAACTCCTTAATTCGATAATAGTGAATTATTTGATCCTTTGAATTGTAGATTCCAGTCACAAATTTCTGGTTATGATGATGATGCTTTCAGGTTGAATGAAGAATAAACGTTTTCATACGCCCACACATTAATGTGGGCGTATATAGCCGTCGCCCCTGTCTGTCTGTCCAAAATTGTTGTGAGATACGATGGAGAGCTGGTTTCTTAAAGGATTTTGACGAAACTTGGCGTGAGTGTTCATAATCACCCGCGGTTAAACCCTATTGAAAATCAGACCAATCGAAAAATAGTTAATATGAGTTATTGCCCTTGTTCTTGAAAATGCGTTCAATTTATTGTGAACACAATAGAGAGCTAGTTTCTTGATGGATGTTGATGAAATTGGTGTAAGCGTTTGTAATCACTCTATTGAGTTCTTGCCCTTGTTCTTGAAAACGCGTTAAATATCTAATTGAAAATGTGTTGTGGTCACAATAGAGAACTGGTTTCTAAAGGTATTTTGATAAAATTAGGCGTCAGTGTTTGATATCACCTAAGGATAAACCCTATTGAAAATCAGACAAATTGAAAAATATTTGATGAGAGTTATTGGCCTACTCGTTCAATTTTTAACTTTAACAATTCTTGACAGATTTAGACGAAATGTTGTAAAATTGTTAATTATCTCCCAATGATGTATCCTATTGATACTAAAAAAAACCTAAAATTTAATATGAGTTATTGCCCTTGTTCTTGAAATCACATGCAAGGCACAATTCTCAGCAAATTTTGAAGAAATACCCGAACCTTATTGAAAAGCAGAAAATCGAAAAATATTTGAAATGGGTTATTGCCCTTGTTTTTAAAAAATGACAAAATTCTGCACTGATATAGCCGAAACTTAAAAAAAAGTCTTTAAATAAAGCTTGTGCAGTATGAAATGTTACTCCCGAAATATTTCATTTATTGATAGCTCTTGTCAACCGTCCAGATGACTTGACTGCCATTACAATGGTGGGCGTATAACGATGGGCCATCGCCATTTTCATATATATCATCTGCAAGTACTTAACACATAATGTGTATTACCTTTACATTAGACAGTTGGTATTTCTACATCATGTCTACTTATATATACATACATCATATATTACTCTTTGATTAAATCTTACTACGTGATCTTATCGGCATTCTTATTTTTCACGTGTCAATGGTATTCTGAAGCCAAAAGGGAAATGTCAGCCTATGTTCTTATTATGATAAAATTCGAAATCTTTGAGATGCATGATAGCTGGCTTCATTAACAACTAAGGATGTTTATTGAGTAATTTTTATTTTAGAACTGTCGTCATAGGTTATATGCTTACAGTAGCCTACGTCCGTACTGATTGTGTGATACCCTACAATTTATATAATTGCGAAAAACCATCCGTTCACAAGTTAAAAGTGACAGCCAATATACACCATAACAATATGTTAAAAGCAAAAGTGCAAGTTATCTTTTTTACATCCGTTTGCTCAATTTGTTTCATTTTCGACCGAAAACAAGTTTTTCTACAGTATTTTCATTTTGAATTTTCTGGTCCAGATATTTTAGCACAGTTTGTGAATAACAACTTAATGATTTAATAATTAAAAACTCATTAAACAAGAGAAATTGTGTCAAGTGTTGTTTCGTGAGCCAAAATGACTGTGTTGTTAAAACAAGGTAACTAATTTTCTTACAAGATAACGATCTTAATATAATAAAACAGTCTATATTGATATAGTACATTATAAATACAAGATGTAAAAGTCATAATATACATGTATTTCCCGAGTTTAATATTAGCAATAATTAGCACCAGAAATAAGATCAAATATATTACTTCCCCTCTATGTACACTATGTGATAAAGAAATAGACAGCTTAGAACATAACCTCTTTAACTGCAATAACATCCATCATTTCTATAAGAACCAATGTCGCTTCTAAATCAAAACTTCAAACCCAAAACCAAAAACCTAGGACAATTCTTAATTAGTGTAGATAACGAAGCTGCTCTTATGAACAATAATACAGAAAAACACCAAACGAATAGACCAGGAGCCCAGAGGGGTCAGCCTAGCTGAAAAACTAACCAATTCTTATATGTATCACTATTCTCCATGGACATTCCCTTTAAAGGAAATGGACGTCTGCCGGGCATGTATTGGTGGGTGTATCCAGGAGAGGTCAAAGAAGAGTACCATTAAGATAGGCTAGTTCAGCTTGTCAAATAACTAATAGAAACTAGTACCAAAGTGGTCAGCATACAGCCATATACTATAAATGACTTTTGCCAGACATTTCCAGTGGTGGACTGTGTCCGCCAGACAATGATATCCGATACAAGAAAATTGAGCTAAATCAGCTTAGGAGCTAACTGCATGAAACCTTTTGTAAAATCTTCGTCTTTAACATGTGAATCAAGAATGACCACTGCCAGACATTTTCTGTGGTGGAAAGCCCCTGCCAGACGACCCCATGTGACCCCACCCTCTAAAATGACCTAGGTTAGCCCATGAGCTAACTGCATGAAACCTTTTGTGAAATGTTCGTCATTGTTTCATGTATCGAGAATGACCACTGCCAGACATTTCCTGTGGTGGAAAGCCCCTGCCAGACGCCTCAAGTGACCCCTACCCATAAAATGACCTAGGTTAGCCCATGAGCTAACTGGATGAAACCTTTTGTAAAATGTTCGTCATTGTTTTTCGTGTATCAAGAATGACCACTGCCAGACATTTTCTGTGGTGGAAAGCCCCTGCCAGATGCCCCAAGTGACCCCTACCCATAAAATGACCTAGGTTAGCCCATGAGCTAACTGGATGAAACCTTTTGTAAAATGTTCGTCATTGTTTCGTGTATCAATAATGACCACTGCCAGACATTTTCTGTGGTGGAAAACCCCTGCCAGACGCCATAAGTGACCCCAACCCCAAACACTAACAAGTTTAAATTATGTTTATGAATATACTGAATATATCAAAAAAGTTATCACATTCACTAGCATGGATTAACTAAACCTTTTTGATATACTAATTGGATACTCTTTTTTTTTTTAATGTGAGCGTTCTGATATAATGTCTTTCTATTCATTAACATTATGGGAAAATGTAAAGTTGTAAGTAATAAGTATAGTGCTTCTATTCTTCATCTTGGTCTGAATCTGAATCCTCAGTCCACGGTTCATCATCCGAATCACTCAATTGAACAGTTTCGGACCCACTACCAGTGATAATCGTTGTTTCATCAGTGTCATTGTCTACCACTCTGTTGCCACCTTGAGAACAGACTACCAGGAATCGCATGCCCATGGAACCAGATTGGTTTCAGGAGTGTGTCATTGACAAACCATCTCCTGGACAAGCTTTTGTAGCAAGGGTCCACAACACTGTAACATATTGCAACCGGCTGATCTTCATCTCTAGCGTTTTACGAGTGGGTGGAAGCAATGCACAGTCGATACGTTTGACGTTTGCCAGCGGATTATCCTGAAAGACAATTAAATATGTCATTAGAAATAAGCATTTCATGACTGCTATGACAATAAGTCTAAATTTAGCTGGCAGGTAATTATATCAATTTCAGTTAATACCTTTTGAACTTTGCCTGTCATTTGCATCAATTTGTTGTAGCGTGCTTCATCAATGTCGCGAGTCTGACTTTGGGCATACATGCAGCAGACAAATTCTGATATGACATCAAAATCAACCGTGTGACGTGCATCTCCCATGCTGATAAATGCTTCAACAAAACGACCACTATCGTCTTTCTCTATGATATCTAGGGCCTTTGTCTTGCCTTTCCTATAAAACAAAAAACAAATTTATACATTTGTCCACTTCTAATTGAGTATCACATGTATATTGAATAACAACAATACTATCAATGCTTAGTATCTTGCTAGTCTGCTATCTATACCTGAACACATTGTGTGTTTTTTACATCCAACTGTCCTTGCAAAGCAAATAGGTTCATTATCAATAATAAAATCAATAATAAAATATGTGAAATTGGAACGAGAATGTGAAAATAGTGCTTAGTATTATATTTTGACAATAACATGTATAGCCTAACCTGTAAAAGGCTGATGTGAAGTCACACCCAGTGAAGGCATGGTATCCAGGGAGGGCTCTTGACATTCCAGATTTGCGGTGCTCAAGAATATCATGTTTTTTACATTGATATATCTTCTGCTGTTTCCCATCCCACAGTCCATGATGATATTGACCATGCATCTTACTTCTGGGCGTTTCTGTCCAAGTGCACCAATCAGTATCACTAAGACATCAGTGTCTGATGCTCTCACAATGATATTGTCCGCCGTGATATTTGCAACATGAAATGCAATTAGTGTGTCGGCCTCTTCGTGGTCACCTTGAAGGTGTGGTGGCCTCGTCACGGAGATTTGCTGGAGTTCTTTTGGGACGTATTGGAAGCACTCTCCGCCATATGAAACAACCAGAGTCTTTCCCCTGACGATGTTCCAATAGTGATCTTTTCCCCATTCTTTGAGAAGAAATTTTGCAAGTTCGTTCTTGAAAACTCCATTGGTAAGAAGTTTTTGTCCACTTTGGCGTATTGTTTGTTCTGGCCCTGTTATGACACAGACAGAATCAACGGCCCCTCGTAGTCTCCTCTCACTGTCTTTGATGGAATTCTCTACATATTTGTCAAGACAAACGTGTGCTTCATTTGTATCATATGAACAGACTGCTGACAATATTGTCCTAGCAATTGATCCATAGGATGCGCCTATGTTTGTTTGCGTGAGGATCGAATGGAGAAGAAGGCCACCATCATAGACATGAACATAATTCCTTGGAATCTCCGACTCTGTGACAGGTTCAGTCTGTAGGGACTCCAGTTTCTTCAGAAGTACCGATTTATTAGTTTTAACATGGGTCCCATCACAATGTGCAAGCGATAATGGGTATGTAGTAATTGGGTAGGAGAGAACATTTTTTAGATCAAAGTTTGTCTCCTCTGCAACAACAATAATCATACGTATAAACATATCCCTTAGGCTTTCAGCGTTTGTCTTTGCTCCCTGTAAGGCCGGTGACTTGGTTTTCTTCTTGACATTTTCAGCAGCAAAGTTTTGTACTCGTGTACGTTTGACTGGTTGAAGAAAGCGATTTTTGTTGCTGTCCCATTCATGTAAGAATTTTTCCCTTGCATCCTCACCCCTTTTCAGTGTATTCAGCAGATATGATGCAGTGTCCTTTGATGCTGCTTGACCAGTGGCAACATTGACCAAGCAACCTAAAGTTTCACTTTTGAAAGGATTGCAAAATTCATCAATTTTTGCACTCAATGCTGCCATTTGACTGTTGTCCTTTTTTATTCTTGAAGGACGACACTGGGCAGCTGCAGTTTCCCCTAGTTCCAGCCCAGCTAATGTTCTTAACTCAGTTACAGCCATAGCTCTCTGGGTCATGCTTAACGACCACCTTCGCATGGCAGTTTCTGAATGCGACAATCCCTTTCATTTGAGATGCTGCATCACGGTTCACAGACTGTTCTAAAGACAGGTCAACAGCTGATCTACTGTAATGTTTGGTAGTACGTCTGACCGAAAATGCACCCTTTTCCAAAATCTCAATCAACTTAGGGTCACATGATTTCAGCTTCTGAAGGAAAAGCGTTCCCCATCTGGCATAGTTAGGACGATTGAGGCTGAAGAATACACCAAGTATCATTGGAAACACATTGATATAACTATTGACATCATTTGTCTTCACACATCTCTGCAACTCTCTGTGCAGACGATTGATGAGGAAGATGTAAGTTGCCCAGAATTGAGCTGTTGGTCCTTGGCTACCATCAATAATCATCTGGAAGAATTCCTCATACTTCTCAAGATGCTGCAATACAACTGGATCTAAAAGATGCACTTCTGCCTGGCTTGCATTTGAAGGTAATGTGTGCATCACTAGTACGACTGACTCATATTCTTCTTCGGGTAAGTCCAGAAGAAAACGTTGATATAGCTTCTGCTCCAAGACATTTGCCAGCAATTCATGAATTCTTGTGCAGCAGTTGTAAAATTTGCCTTTGATGAATCCCATCATTGATCCTTCAGCAAGGATGTCTGCCTCTGTAAGTATGAACTCTATTCCTGTTTCATTTATCAGTGTGCCAACTGCACCGTAGAAATCTAGTTCAACATGAAAATTACCAAGCATGATTAACAGGTTGTCAAACATTGGACTTTCTATTGCTTGTATAGAGTATGCTTTCAAAGCCACAGCCAAATCATAGGTAACAATGGAATAATCTTGTCCTGTTTCCCTTGCAACATTCATGGTGCGGATCATTGTCTCTTTGACTACATCATTGTTAGTTGGCGATCTAGATATAGGGTCCATGTAGCAAATTCGTTGCATCGGTAAGACATCCTTGATGTACATGCTGATAAATCCAGCATACAGTGGTGTGTTGCCCTCAAACAATTTCCAAAGCCAACAGAGATCCAGTGCTTTCATTGCCAGTTTTACTTTCCTCTGGATTACATTTGGTTCTGTAGATTCAGATGTAATCATATTGGATGTTTCAGCCGTATCTGTAGATTCAGCTGTAATTGCGTTGGAAGATTCAGACATATTAGCACTCGTGACAAACATAGCCGTATTGAGAGGTTTCCTAAATGGGGGTATCTCTCGTTGACTTCCAACAAACCTTCGTCGGTTCCTTCCATCTCGAAATTCTATTGGAATGTTTTTTGTTTCTCTGTCATGCTGCAAAATATTCTGGTATGTATGACCGACAGTGGCGTGTAATGTTTCTTTGCCATTTAATGTTTCTATGTTGGCATCATTGTTGTCCCAGACACAGGCAGTTGCTAAACCTGGTTCAAGTCGAATACCATCAGGAGTCTTACGTTCATCAGATTCTACTGAATATGCAAATTCTGTCTCCAGACCTTTTGTTTCACTGTAACTGATGCTGTGTCCCGCTCTGTTTAAAATCTGCTTGGATAGCTTGGATCCGGTGAGAGATGCTAAGCCAAGACCCAAAGCAATGTGCTTCCATGGTTTAACTGTACCACGAGAAACATTGTAAATTGCATCAGAAGCCATTGCAGTCACCTTGCGATCTATTGTATCCTTGAATGAGCCTTGGGGACTTTTTGTCAATCCACAGAGGAGAGACTCCTGAAAAAGAGATCCAACTGCTCTGGTATTTCTTGGGCACATTCCTTCAAATTTTGCACTGTTGTGGGATTCGGAGTTTTAAATTTTGGCAGCTGCATTATCTTTGAACGAATATGAAGAGCTGCCCATCGTAATTTGTCATCCTCTTGGTGTCGTTCAGCATCCTCATGAAGTTGGGCTCTGGCATCTTCTGTTACAGTACAACTGTGAATGAAGTTTCCCTTCCGATAATCAGCTAACTTGGTATTGATTTTTGATCCTAACTTGTCATTAATCTTTCTGAGAAGATTCTGAGCTGTGTAGGTCACAATGTCTGCCCTTTCACCCCCAATACCTGTAAACTCAACTTTGTACACGTCTAGTAAATCGGAGACTAAGACAGATCGCTTGTTGTCTATTACCTCAGTTTCAATATAGGTGCACAAAGAGGTAAATGCCGTCTTGTGGTAATACTGAGACGTATTAAAAAAACAACTACTTACCGTTTTCTTTGAGTGTAAAAGTGACAGAAAGGCCTTTCAATTCAGGCCTCCATTTTATTTCCAGGGAAGCCATTCTAATGGTATAGATAACATTTTCAGACCACAATATCATAAAATTAAACCATTAGCTAACATGGTCACTTTTTTAATATTTTCTTTTCAGAATTATTATAAATGTCAAGCAGGGGTTTTCCACCACAGAAAATGTCTGGCAGTGGTCATTCTTGATACACGAAACAATGACAAACATTTTACAAAAGGTTTCATGCGGTTAGCTCATGGGCTAACCTAGGTTATTTTAGGGGGTGGGCTCATTTGGGGGCGTCTGGCAGGGGTTTTCCACCACAGAAAATGTCTGGCAGTGGTCATTCTTGATACACATGTTAAAGACGAAGATTTTACAAAAGGTTTCATGCGGTTAGCTCATGGGCTAACCTAGGTTATTTTAGGGGGTGGGGTCATTTGGGGGCGCCTGGCAGGGGTTTTCCACCACAGAAAATGTCTGGCAGTGGTCATTCTTGATACACATGTTAAAGACGAAGATTTTACAAAAGGTTTCATGCGGTTAGCTCATGGGCTAACCTAGGTTATTTTAGGGGGTGGGGTTATTTGGGGGCGTCTAGCAGGGGTTTTCCACCACAGAAAATGTCTGGCAGTGGTCATTCTTGATACACATGTTAAAGACGAAGATTTTACAAAAGGTTTCATGCGGTTAGCTCATGGGCTAACCTAGGTTATTTTAGGGGGTGGGGTCATTTGGGGGCGTCTGGCAGGGGTTTTCTACTACAGAAAATGTCTGGCAGTGGTCATTCTTGATACACATGTTAAAGACGAAGATTTTACAAAAGGTTTCATGCGGTTAGCTCATGGGCTAACCTAGGTCATTTTAGAGGGTGGGGTCACATGGGGTCGTCTGGCAGGGGCTTTCCACCACAGAAAATGTCTGGCAGTGGTCATTCTTGATTCACATGTTAAAGACGAAGATTTTACAAAAGGTTTCATGCAGTTAGCTCCTAAGCTGATTTAGCTCAATTTTCTTGTATCGGATATCATTGTCTGGCGGACACAGTCCACCACTGGAAATGTCTGGCAAAAGTCATTTATAGTATATGGCTGTATGCTGACCACTTTGGTACTAGTTTCTATTAGTTATTTGACAAGCTGAACTAGCCTATCTTAATGGTACTCTTCTTTGACCTCTCCTGGCCACACCCACCAATACATGCCCGGCAGACGTCCATTTCCTTTAAAGGGAATGTCCATGGAGAATAGTGATACATATAAGAATTGGTTATTTTTTCAGCTAGGCTGACCCCTCTGGGCTCCTGCTCTAGAAATGGTCGATAATAAAAACTGTAACACAAAATTAGGCTCAAACACTGTACACACTATATCTTCTCAGCCTATTTTCTTCTTCTCCATATCCCACCTATCCCACCAAGTAGCACCAGAAATGAAAATATTTTTTTTATACACAAAATAATTATGTATATAAAAAGTCATTACAAGGGATCAAGTTAGTCAAAATATTGTGGCTTTACGCTAAATGGCAAAAATTGTTAAGAGAAGAGTCAAGTAGGCAAAAGACTTAACCCTGTTGGCATACACAACTGATTTTAATATCTAGCTTAGAAGTACGTAGTAATCTTCGTGGTCAGTTCAAACGACTAGAATCTATTTGAATGACATTAGATTATAAAATATAAGTTGTACACAGATTATATTATGTAATCTTTGTTTCTTCATTTCGTATCTTTTGTTGAAATTCAATCTGAATTAGCCATAAAACTTCTGTTAATGAGTTTATCGCTCTGAAATTACTTGAGATAATATGTCTGATTTAATTGTACATCACGGTCTTTACAGACACCCAAATTAAATAGAATACAATACCTTTATAACATTACAACGAAGTTAGAACATGTTATAAGTGATTTTACTTCCGAATCGATTTCAATTTGGACCTATTATAGAAAAACCCAGTAGTGTTCTTATAAGGTAATAGAAATGGTTTATTCCCCATGTGCTGTTTAACAAGGAAACTGTTACATTATTTTTCTTGATAATCTAATAAATGAATTAAAGTCACAAACATTGACGGACAGTTTCAAGCTTTTGAGTATTTAAAGAATCCCTTAAACAACAATAATTATTAATGTTAGACTATTTACTTTTAATTGGGAGTATAGAGTTCAGATTAGAAGTTAAGTTCTGTTTATTTGACATTATTGGCCACATTTCACTTTCTGACTGAGCATCAGGGGGTTAAAACATCAAACTACTAAATTCAAGGAGCAACCACCCATCACTAAATCATACGAAATCGAGTCAGCGTGTAAAGCGTAATGTGAGTCGAAACGTTTATATGAATGGTAATAAATTTACATTGATATGGATTTAAACCACCAAAACCTTAGCCCAGTGTTGGTTTTCACAGTGTTCGTTTAACACAAATCAGCAACTTTTGGTAAGTGCAATTTTGCTAGCGTGGAGGTGAAAGGCTTATGCTTTTCTAATCCAAGGTACCGAACTACATGGCATAACTTGCCCATTGTTAAAGGTGCGGAGAATCGTGTATTATTTATAATTACTCTTGTTGAACTCTTTTAAGAAAGCCGCGAATCGGTAATACACTGTACACGATGTTTAATTGGCGTTTATTCGAGTTCATAATTAAAACCAATGATCTTAAGTTATATTCACACCCCTGGGTACCAGATTACAGCACGATTGTTAGTAAAAGCTATCTTAATCACAGCCTATGACTATCTTCATAATGATTCTTGTCGGTTTCAGATAAGGAACTGTTTATTGAATCAGTAGGATTGAATAACCAGGGCGCATGATATAATTTCTGAAACTTTAAAGAGAAAATACTACAAGATCGAAATGCAGACCATTTTGAGGTTCACTTATTTGTTCACGCCTACCATGCTGTGCCTCTCTTCGCGTTTAATATGAAATATTTTATATTTTCTATGCATGTTTAACTACTCCTGATAAGAAGTCTGTTTATTGAATCGGCACGATTTGAATCTGTAATCAAACTTATCTACTTTACAGATTTTTAATTAATATCAGAACAATCTTACACCTTACAGCTCAGTTATCAATTAAAAATAGTCAGTTTTCTAAAATACCACTTATCTCTATTGCATCTCAATACAGTTTTATTTCCAGCACCAAAAAGGTTAAATCTAATACCAAACCTCCCATCAGGGACATGATCATATAAACACTTACAAACGAAATTGGCTTGAAACACGAAAATCATTTTATCTAAGTAGAAAATGAAGAAGATTCTGTCGCTATAAACGTGATAGGTGGGAGTACATTTAGAAATGTTTTCTAATGGGACATGTTTCTCAAACTACGTGTACCTGTATGGAATCTCTTAGCATTTTAAAGGGACAGATAGGCCTGTCAGAAATGGGATTTTTTTTTCTTAGCTAAGTCAATCAGTTATAGTGTTCAAACCTCACCGTCGAAATTTGATATATAGAAAAGGCATAAATAGGAAAAGTGAGTAAAATTCCTAGTTCGAAGTATTTTTAATGTAATTATGCTATTTTCGTACATTTCTAGTACTTCTGGATACTATATACATATATTCAAGATTAAATCTGTCCCTTTAAGGCTGGCAATATACCATGCACTGTGGAATGAGTAAGAAGCAAACGTCATTTTCTACAGGGATAATCAATCAAGCTTGATGTTGTTTTCTAGCCAAATCATCCCAAGTTTCGTAATTTTTCATCAGATATGTTGACAGTGTGTAACTTGTTACGCTTTTGTCAGCTCAATATCACATTGCTATCATATGTTTTGTGGTAACACATAATTGAGCAAAAACTGTTTCCATGTCGTGCTGACTTTATGTCAGGTCGTCCTTACAGTCGTTCTATTGCTCGGTCGATGCCCAAGTTCCAATTTAAGTTGGTTATATTCACTTCAATTAATGTTTTGATTTAAAAAGACTCGCAACAACGAATTATGTTGGTTCACTGGCATCGCTATACTGTTATCAACTCTGAAATTTGATGTTTTCACATTAAAGACATTTAGTATGTTGTCGGCTTAACGTTATGTCAATATGACAGAATAGAAACATAATACTATTTTTTGTATCCTTTTTCCAGCATGGAAATGGGATTGATTTTATATGTTACAGTTCCACAGGAGAGATAATGTTTTCCGGTACATTTAATTGCCATTTCCTGCAAAATAGTGTTTCAAATTCCGTCCCCATTATCTTATATCAGGGAATTATCAACAAAATGTGCAACTATAAAGTTATTGATCAGAATCCATTTCTTAACCTGATAGAGTATTTCGTAGAAAACTCACTTTAATAGGCCTAATGAGAAAATTGCTTGACGTTCTAATGTCCTTTTCAACACGACTGTCTTACTCTTTTCCATTTCATTTTGTTTGCAGCAAATTGTGCATATATTGGTTTTTATCTTTATTTTTCACCTTGTTACATGGACGGACATCAGAAATAAATGAACCCCGAGTCTTTAACTGTTCAATTGGTACAGTGTAGTAAATGATGTGAATTGAATGTAGTTTTATGCCCTACTTTTCAGAATCATGTGTGCTAATGAAGACGGGCAACGCCGTGCAGGATGCAATGAGGGAAATTAGCCTGGCATTAGCCTGCTCCTTTTCGATTTCCAACTGTCAAAGGTTCTTTAACGCGAATAGCCTGTAGCACACGGGACCTCCGTTCATCGTCCCATCCTAACGACTATTGGTACAATGTAGAGATCAGATGAGAGTAATGGGTACATATCATTCAAATAAAACAAACTTACGTAATAAAATTTATGTGTTCAACTTCCGTTGTAAGATATGAATCCCAGACAAATTTGCTGTTTCCAGAAATAGAAGGTTTGAAAATTATGAAGGCTATTAACGAATAGCTTAATAAGTTCAAGACATTGTTATCGATCATGAACGATGATCACTAGATGATCCATGTTCTGTCTTTGTGGCATGACTTTCCGTGAAAAGTTGGTATTCCTTTATACCATTTGTTCTCATTCCTAGACAAGAATATATCAATGAAAACTGGCCTTTTTTAGATTAAGATCGCGTTATTATCATTATAACGGTAGGCAGGCACATAACAATTATATAAGAAATTCCCATGGGAAATCAGAGAATCAAGAAATGTGGGATGTAGGACAGAAAACAAACAATACCATAGAAAAGGGAATGGTTGAGATTTACATTGCGTGCTAAATACCCTGTCTAATTATTGATAGCAGAGGGCATGAGACAATTGATCCATGTAGATAAAACCTGTAGAATCACGAGATCTATTATCAATATTGACGAGCCTTTCATTATTTGTTTCCGACAAAGTCAGACCAGTCGAATTCAATTACTGTTTTATGCCAAAGTTCCTTGTCAATTGTTAATATGTCTAAATTGCGGTTTGACCCTTTCCTACATACTAAATCCTATAGTCTACGAACAGCATCCTCACATCTGTATGAGGATAAAACTCAACGCTAGATCCGGATCTGAGAGCTGTCTACTTTCAATCACGATAGACATTGATTGCCCATTGTTTCTGGTTGAAATCTTCTGAAAACAAATGCCATTTCTAACTTTATTTTGATTCTTTGCAGACAAAGTGCATTTAAGTATTAATACTCTCCCTACTGACAAACGCTAACAACTAAGTAAAACTTGACCGCAATACAGGAAAAACCTCATAAACAATTATATGTGTTGTGGAATTTGTCTGTCAATGCCACCCCATTTCGAATGATAAACGTTGCATCGGTTGATAAACATGTGGTGTGTATATCATTAAAAGAATTAAGATATTTACCAAAGAAATATATATACATAAAAGATCTATTTGGAATAATTTTAAATTTGCCACACAGATTTGTATATATCCAGTGCTATAAATCTATTTCAATGTCGGAATATATCAAACCCTTGTAACATCAATTTAATTTTCTCTAAATGATGTGGCAGATATTGGCAAGAAGGTGGAAACAATCGTTCACTTCAAATACAAATGCTGCACCGGGGTTGAGTTTATTTCCTAGTTCACATAAGTAACAACAGAGACAAAACAAAAACTTATTGAAGGCCATATTGGAACCCTTTGAAAGGATTATCTGTAATAAGCTTTATTTACTTAGAGAGGAGGTGAATATGATATACATGTATCCGATTGTTTCGGATTATGAAGGGATTGCATTGCCCAATCCAAGAATCGGGGAATTAGTCTGATACTACCGATCTGTTCAATTACTAAGATATCAAGGTGTATTCGGTCTGTGATCTCCTTTTGATCATTGGGATGGGAACAAAAGTTCAAGCGTTGGTCTACTATCTATATAAACATATATTAAATGCTTCTTATAACTCTTATGAATAGTGCTTTCATCGACTCCATGAACACATATCATCAACTCTTCAAACAGATATGAAATATTGTTCAATTCTGCTATTGAGCACGAATGATCGAAATCATAATATTTACGACTGCAACCTACAAAAATATATTGATAGAGAAGTAACATTTTCTGGGTCAGATGCGACTACAAAATTCTACTTGAAAACGATCTCGTTTGGAAGCAATTACTTTACCAGATTATTACCTTGATAACAGCTAGTTGGAATGAAAGCCGGGTAAAACATTACCCTGATCACAATTTTAACCTATATCTTTATGCTCTCAAACATACATCACTACACTAAAATAGTATCATATAGTTTCTTGTGCTTTATTTACCTCTTCTCTTCATTATCTCTTAATATTATTGTTCAGAGTTGTGGAAGGTGGTAGAGATGGTAACTATATACAGAAAACACAAACAATCATGCTTCTAATTGCAATGGAACAGAAATTTGTCTGTCGTTGGATCTATCTCGTATTCGTTTCAAGACAGATAAATGAAATATAGTAAATCATACATGATCCTTCAGTGAGTAAAACGCTTGCTCTTTTAACCTTGAGATACGATTGAGTGTTCTACCGACTGAACATAATATTAGAGATCTATCGATAGATCGGAATGGAGTATGTGATGTGTTCAATTCACTCATTACTCATTCATTCGCCATTTTCTTTCTGATTTGAGAATCTTAACAAAGATGATAAATGGCCGTAACCAGGTTTTTTGTGAGGCAAAATCCAGTTGTCTTTGAAGTCAGTTATGTTTTTTATTTGTAAGGCTTTCGGTAGATTTCACCTACATCGTAGACATCAAATAAGCATATATTTGATCAATTCTATTATTATCTTATTTTGTCGAAATCGGTATTTGCCTGGATGTAGTTACGGCACTGTGATATATGTAAATATACAAACGTGTTTTGTAAAGAAAGCTGTACAGTTTCTTTCATTGTATACATGACATGATAATATTTATACAAGACTTACGAGTTAGCCTACTTCAGCTCTACTCACTTGTCTAAACTCGGTATGAGAATATAATTAGATCCACCCACATATTATACTGTACCATGACTCTTTTTTATAAATACAATAATTTATTGCTCTGGTATAAAGAACACTATATCAATCTAGCGATCAAGAACTACCTAAATTAGAATTTTGTGTCGTATTATACACTGACATACATTTACTTTTTAAAACTCAAAATACTCTTGAGACTAATGAAAATGCTTCCATTGAGATGAACAGTCTTTTTTAGTCTGTTCAATCAATCAATGACGGCTTTTAGAAGTAACTGTCTCAGAAAGTAAAATAATATGAATCCATCAGTCTAAAGAACTTCGTAACTTTTTTTCATATAAAAGACTTTTCAATATGAACAGACTATAGATCAGGATCAATATTTTCACCGCAAAGGCGTTCACTTGTAATATGGTAAAGTTACCTTAATGATCAAAAATACTAATAACCATAATCAATGTGAAGCTACAGTCCATTGATTTAAACTGCGCTATACCATCCCATACATTACGTTTATTTACCATCTGACAAAACACATGTAATGGGTTAATTAAGCATCTGTAACTGAACTCAACATTTCCTTATCGCTTCATTATATTCAATAACTCATCCGTTCTTATTGATACTATCCTGACATCTATCAATAAAAATACCCTTTATAATATATCATTAATGTAAAATAATTATTACCATGGTTATCGGATTTCAATAACAGGTGAATGTTGTATCCACGAATTCAATAAAGTGAATTCGTTCAAGCAAAATGCAGAGCACAGCAGACAACAAAATTAAGGAGAACAGTGTGCTATTCCTCTCAACAAAATAAAACCGGTTTAAGTTTCCGAAAAGATTTTAGTGGATTGTTTAACACATGTCAGACAACTTCATCAACCATAATCGGATATATATTGCTACTATCAATTACAACGGCATGTCAATACGTCAACCTGTGGATAATGTGGCTTTGCAGAAAAGCAAAGTGCCAATGATAATACGCAGGAATATACGACAGTAATCACAACATCGGTTCGAATGTATTGATTAAAAATAAATAATAATTAAATACTATACTTATAGACCTGTTGCAGAAACATTTTATGTGTGAAAATATTCTACATTAACAAGAGGGAGATTTACCGAAATATTAATAAAATTCTGAATATGGGATCCGAATCTGCCACAACATACATGGTCAAAGTCGTAAATTTGGTTAAAAAGTAATGATAATGCTTTGCTAGTACTAGTAATATTGCAATTAACGTTATAGTATCAAAACTTCCAGAAAATATATATTGTTAATTGACTTCCTTAATATTGTTTACAAGTTCAAATTGCCACTAACTTACATATAACATTTAGACACTGATATATTTATAATTAATTGGCCTCGTCAAGGGAATATCTAATCTGTCTGTATTCAAATCATATCTAATTCTCTTAGATGTCAAATTATCTTTGTATTTCTGCTAATGTAAAATGTCGTTTTCTTCATTGGATCTAAAGACTAAATAACAAAAACAATTTATGTATAAGACATCGGCTCTGGTCAAAGATTCGTTAGTCTAATTCTCACTCAAACTGATACAAAATGAAATGGTTTCCCAAGTCTTTTAAACTTACAATAGGAAGGTACCATCAATAATAGGTTATAACGGCTCAGAGTAACACAGATATCAGATAACATTTTGATGTAAAAGAAGTATATTCAGAGATATGATAACCATGTATAGAGTCATCTTAGTCTTCTCATATCTCTCTTATTATTCATGACGTATCAGTTCATCTGTGGCAGTTTTAAACATACCTTAGAGACAGAGTATCAGCCTTATTAGTTCATGTATTGTTAGTCTTACGTCTGGGCAGAAATATAGACAAGGATAATGAATAGTGTCATTTGAATGGTACCAGAACAAAAGACCTGTAGAGAACAAGGAAAATGTTTTTAGAAAATGTCGGTGATGAAGTGATAATGGTATTCATTTGAGCCTTGAGACCTATGTTCGATTTATGAACGTAAGCTGTTTTTGTTCCTGGAGTACTATTCGATCATTCATTTCAAATGATATCCAGTGCCGTAAGAAGTAATCTGTAAACATTGTAGAAAAACGACACTCTGAACAACCATTTTTAATCACTCTTTAATTACATCCATCCAATTGTTTGGATACGTTCTCATAGTTATCACAAGCATCGCATGTGAAGGGCATGAACTCTAATTGACAGTCCGTTTCATGTCGACTTATAAAGCCAAGTCAGAAAATGAAAGTGATATTCTCTCCACTAATACCAACCGCCGACGCAATTTACACGCAATACTATCTAGAGTAATTTCAGGTTATTAATTATTCTCTTCCTGCTATCATTTAACTATAATCATATTATTGAATAGCTTAGTACCAGTTTCACGGTTCAGATAAGCACCGAGAATTTTGTCGACAATAGCAATTTAATTATTAAATGTCGATATCTTTCAGACGAAAGGGGCTGATCGAGAATGGCAGATATGATTAGTTAACATGAAATAAGCATTTAATTTGCCTCAAACCGACAGAATCTTGATATTTAATGTCAGAGTCATTCTATTTGTTTCAACTGTTTTCAATCCCTCAGTATACCATATTTTGATTATATTCATAGGGTTTTTATGTTCTAGTAACTAATGGTTCATATTCGCTATTTAGTTTTCTTTAAATGATTCTTTTGGGGACCAGAATTCAAGATTAGACTTTGATCATTTTTTATTGTTTGAGCATATGACTAGATGCTATACTTACAGGCTGTAGCTACGAGGGGCAAGGAGGGTGTGGGGAATTATATCTGATATATTTGATGAAATAGTTCAACGCGACTGACTGCAAATCGATGAAGATAAGGTAAAAATCTATATAATACCGTGAAGATGAAAATAATTCCATACAAACATAATATTTAAGTTGTTTGATTTCACTGGAAATCATTTGGAAAGTCTTGTTTATCCACATTGTAATCGATCTTTCACAGTATTGACTATAAGAATTGAACAGTGGCTCTAGAACATAAATATTTGTTGATCCTCATTTAATTACATCGGAATATAATGTAGTCTAAAGGTCTTTGCTAATTATATTGTTGTTATTTTTACGAAGTTTATATCTACTTAAATGGACAACTGGTAATGCGACTTGACCTTGTGTCTGATTTTCTGCTGTTCTGCGATCTGCCAGCGACTTCCAATTGTATTACAGACTCATAATTATTATTCGGTTTATAAGCGATGTCTTCTGTATGCTTCTGATGTTTTTGGATAAATACCCTCTAATCGTTTGACATTTAAAACTCATTCAATAAATTAATATCTACTTTCGGTTTTATTATGAGGGATGAACATTGGCTAATTTATATGGAGGACAAATCACAAAGATCTTGAAATAAGATATTTTGAACCTAAATGAAATTGACAAACTGTATCATAATGTAAATAATACATGTAAGACTGTGTTCACAGTACAAAACCATCAAACTGACAAATCGTGAAACATTCTATATCCTTGAGAGATAATTTTGGATGTATCGAATAAATGCCCCCAAATTGGATAATTAGATGGCACACTTGTATCAAGCTATCAAATTGAATCAAAGAATGTACTTACAATTAAAAGCATATTCCGAATATTCCGTATCATCAACAGCTAATAAAACTATAACTCGAAAGTTGGACATGTCTGGTTTGTCCAGTGTCATTTTGACTGAATTTGAAACAAAAATCACACAGTAGTGCCGGTTACTTTCAGGAACAGTGTAAGATGTATAAAGTAAATATCCTACAGGTTAGACTTGCGATATACTGATATGTATTCGACTCGGGTATAGATAGAAGTTCTTCATATATTCAACATCCAATAGTTTATAGCTAACAAGATACGCAATACTGATCTGTATTGGACGCGTGCCCAACAATGGCACTAGTAAAGGTTGATTCACATTGAAGTGATCGATGTACATTGATTGGCAAATATATATGACATACATGGCTCATATGTTGTCTGTATAATGCATGACGAACCATGACCTTTTTAAAAAGAAAGCCAAAGAATAAAACGTTAAAGAGATGCAGAAATATTGTATTTAAGCATCTATTGTGACAATGGGCTATGAAACATACAATATTAATTTTGACATAAATCAGGTTGAGCTTATAATTTTAAAGTTAATCATGATGTCCATAGAGGTACAACATTAAAATATATATATTATATCTCTAGATTGATTCGTAGATAACAAGTTAACAACTGCTTCTAGCTTAGGCTGAAAACGCAGCTTGGTAGCTAAAGCTGAAATCGCAGGTTGTTAGATAACAAGATTACTTCTCTTCTAGCTGGAACTTAAATCGCAGGTTTTTAGCTAACAAGTTTACATCTGCTTTCATCTGAAGCTGAAATCGAAGGTTGTTAGATAACAGGTTAACATCTGCTTTCATCTATGGCTGAAATCGCAGTTTTTCATTCTTCAGAACTTCTTCAGTTATAATCATGATAATTCTTTTGAGATGATCGCTAATAGAAGTAGTTGGCTTGATTTGGTTAGATTATTTGTTGTGGATTAGATAAGTAAAACTGTTAACAGAACATAGGGAGAAAGAAGATGACATATGAAACAAAAGTACTATGAGACAGTTTTGAGTAAATTAAATACAAACCAAGGGTAGAATTGGGCCTTTAAAAGTAAAGAAAAAACATAAAAATCCACAGAATTACACTATAGTCCCATTTTATTTCGCAATTCGTGCCGAAAACCATCAAAGATCTTAGAAGTGGTGACCTCTAAGAAAAGTTAGATTTCTTAGAAATATGAGTTGTTTGAAGGACATTTCTCAAAATTTAGTTTTATGGGTAGAAAATGAAATGGTATGCGATAATAGAAGTATAGTACTTTTATCTTATTATTGTTAGTATCATACACTTTATCTTGGTGCCAAATACCGAATTGTTTAGTCTGTGATTATCTAGTATTTTCCTACAATAACGAGTGGTACTGAATGAAGGAATTGTAAGGTGTAACATCGTATAGCAGCAGATGACAGATCAGAGGACTTTCCGATGTCAATGTTTCGCACATATGAACAAGAAGAGTGGGAAAGCCAGATCCATATTCATATAGTTTTAATTTTGCCTGGTTGTATGTTTATAAGGACATTGTACTTTTGTTTCATGTTGTTATATGACTAATGAAGAAGTTCAAGGTGGTATTTATCTTTAAAAGACTAGGTAGTCGCTTAATCACTCATTTATTTTTAACATTAAAAGGATTGGTTTTGTTCCTAAGATATTCTAGGTATCCTGGCGGTATCATAAACAATATCATCAATATAGTTACACTGCTTTCAGTAGAAGACAGCATCCTCTTATCTTGATACAGTCATGATATGGTACATTAACCGCAACAAATGTGATACGAGTTTGCACTAACAGTTAAATTTTGGGTCCGAAAGTATATTATTGTAGTGGATAATACTTGCAATCTGACTTCATTTCACCAGTACATGATCTCCTTGAAAATGAAAAATGAAATGAATGGAGTTTTACGTCCTACTTTTCTGCACCATGTGGGCTAATGAAGACGGGCAACGCCATGCAGGGTGCGATGAGGGAAATTTTGCCAGGACAGCGGCATTTTTCGATTTCCAACTGTCGAGGGATCTTTAACGTGCACATCCTGTAGCACACGGGGCCTCGGTTTATTGTCCCATCCGAACGACTAGACGCTTTTTCCATGTCAGTCCCTCTTACCTGCATCACTGACAGGGGGAAACATGATCTCCTTGAGTAATCGGCTTTGATATAATGCTAAACATAGCTTTGAGCTATATTCAAATATTGGGAGCATAGAGCTTGATCTGTATACTTCTCTGTTAAGGGTATATGTCGTAATGAAAGGAGACCGCAATTCCAGACATTCAATTGTTTTGAATTGTTATTCTTTAAAGCATAATCGGCGTGTTACCTCGACATGACGTTCTGGGAGTCCACAATAGCTTATATTGTTATTCGGATACATTTATTACCAACGACAGTTCAGTCTAATTTTAAATTCAGTCTAGTTCTACACTTTCCATTAAATTGTATTTACCTATGTAATTGGAATGCATATAACGCTCGTAATATTCACAAGTGATAGGCCTAGCTATTGTACTAAAACCACAATTCAGTAACATATTACTACACTTTGGGTAAATGGTGTCTCACCGCTATCGTGTTTCTATCTGAAAGATAGATGTGCTCGATAATTGTGTATGTTCGTTTACCAAATCATGCAACACTCATATCTAAAGCGATCTTTCAAGGGCCTTCTAGAAACATTGGTGTGTACATCTAAATGATAAGCAGAATAAATAAATAAATAGTTCTCCTGCCCTTTGATAAGAAACACTAACTACAGAATACAGATGTTATAATATTCAGCTACAAAGTAAAAGCAAATTATAAACATGTCAGCTCTAATCATAACGCCATTCAAAAACAGCGATACCGATATCAAACGTTACTTTATTGAAGGGTTTTAGGTGATAACAACTGAATTGGTATTGTATAGGTAAGTAAACCATACTACAAGCGCATAAGAGAGCGAAATAATTATGTGAAAACAAACCCTTTTGCTTAAAATCTAAAAGCTGACACTAGATCTATCCTTCCAGATATTTCTTGTCACTTTTGACTATTTCTTCAAATGGCCTTTTAGCTGAGAACAGAAAGTCATCCGATCGAAAGAACACGATTACGAACTGCTTCTTATACCTGATTGTAATAACCACTTTTCTTGTATGATTGGCTGTTTTCGCTAGCGTACAATCCAATCAAATGGGTAGATTTCCAAACTTCACTTCCGTAGTACAAAAGAGATGGTCATTGCAGTCAAGTTATGAGATACAGTGCGTATTAGTTTGACTTGCCGACAATTATTGAGATATTCCAGCCTCTGATGGATATTTTAACAGTTGTCAGCTGGAGTAGAGTCAGAAGAAACAGACCCTGTTAAATGGGGATTTTCCACACCTCCAAAGAAGCGTTTTCTCTAACATAATATTGAATTACCTTGAAGATGATTGTAAATTAGTGTTGGGCATCACCGTAACTTTCGATTTGTTAGTACCACGTGACTCTGTGAACTTTTGACTGTGCACGCAGTTTTAAATGGCCGATGCCAGACCAGTTTCGCCAAAAAAAACTTTGATGAAACCAGAGACATGATAATGGTGTAGGGAGAATGATGGTATGACTGAACTAAAAAAATATTCATCTTTCCAAAAATACTTGGGTTTTGCAGATTCAAGGTCTCTACACCAGCTGGAATGGAGACAGATGTTCCCGTCTACATTTTGACCTAATAACGCGAAATGTACATATATCACTGGAAGCTAATTAACTGAATCATACCTAGATTGATGGGTTAATTATTATTAATAATCTCTACCATAACATAGTAATTAACTACAGCATCTGTATTGCACATGTGTAACTGTCCCCTGGTTACAACACCAAGAAACATCAACCCATCCTTCAGCAACATCTACATGGCAGTTTCACCACAGGACACAGACTGTTCGTTAGAATGCTCACACTGTTCGAAAAAACCTAACTGTTCAAAACTAGCCTAGTTGCCGCCATGTACGGGTTAAATGCTCACTCCAAATTAACGTCAGAAACATCGTGAGTGGGCCATTCAACGGTATCATTGCGGCATCAGCTATGGAGGTCCCTCTCAGATTAGAGTCGGTACTGTATTTCTACCGTAGATGGCAGAGTACGAGTGTGACCAAGCATTATGGTATGGGGTGCAATCGACATCAATCAGAATACTGGATCAGGCTGAGGCCACGGATGTATCCAAATTTTCAAGACTCTGAAGCCACACCTTCAACATTAGAACGCCCGACCACACACTGCCATAGTCACCAGGGCCTTTCTCCAATAGCATAACATTACATCCAGTTTTCCTCGGGGTCTGGGCGCAGATTCCAAAGGCGTCTGTAAATCATTGTACCAATCAATCTACAGAAGATGACTGGCTGTTATCAACGCACAAGGTGGAAACACCAAGTACTGACTTTAGCTCTCTCTCTGTGAAGATCACAAGATCAGACAATCGCTATGACATTGCAAATTACATGAAATACGCCAAAACAATCCTTTGTTCCAAAGGTGGTTGTTTTCTGACAGTTATCTTTGACATTCTGGACAGCATTCTGTCAAGTTCAAACTCTGATCTTACAGATTAATCATAAGACGTTTATATGTAGTCAATGAAATTGTTATCGGAAACAGTTTAAGAAGATAATTCAAAGTCCTCGATATCATTGATACACTTGCAAAAATTCAACACAATGGGATTAACAGTAGTATCGGTGATAACGTCAATTTAACCAAATCGTACTGCCTTATTCACATTGTATGTAATAAGACCTTAGCAATACAGAACACGTATTTGTAGCATCAAAAATTCAAAAAGCTAGTACGCGTTAGTGGTTAATGGAATGAGGTGATTCGGCGTTTCAAGGCATCTTCTTGAATCCGTGGCATTCAACATCTTTTTAAAGTTCATATCGAATAAACGTACTGACTAGGCCTACAATACTGCAATCCATCGGTGTTTGGTCACACAGGACTGAAAGCAACCTCTATTTTGCATTCATCGATGCTATCTAGTCTAAATCCAGCAATTGATTCTCCCATCTGCCACAAGTGGCTAATAGTTGTCGAAAAAACAGTTTCCTTCTGCCTTCTGCTAGTCACAAGGTCGTCTTGAACCACTCTGAAAGGAATATCTATAGAAATAAATTTTCCATAAAAGTATGTTGAAATAAAAAAGACGCAAATAGACGTTCTTGCGTATTAATGCTTATCAACTGTAGCACTACAAATGATAACTAAACGAAGTAATTGCACTTGGAGCTAAAACAAAAGTCGTAATCGAATTATCTTTAGACTGTTCAAAAATCAATAAACCTTAATAGATTTCTTTAATCGATGAAACAGACACTCAAATTGTTGATTTCCTCACGAACACTTAATTTACGTTCAACTTTGTATTTAAAATAGTTTGTTGTTTACTTAATATAAAGTGCTGGCATATCGATCAGTGGCGGAGGAGGGTGGGCGGGGGGTAAGGATATTGCAGAGAAAAGAGTCTGACCCGGCTTTGCCCCCAACCCTCCCCATTTTCACATTTACACAATGTGCCCATCCCTACAAACTCCCAACCCCTGCTCGTCCAACACTATTTTCCTAGAAATCGATCTGGGAGGCAATAAATATTCTTAGGCCCCGAAGTCGTCACAATTAGTCGTCAGTCGTATCTTATATTTTAAGTATTTTTTTTTCAACTAGTTGAAATCCCTTATGCATGTATAGTCACCATTTTGCAACTCGCCGTCGAAATTTAAATTGAAATAAGATGTATTCACTATAAAATACATAAACAATGTAACATCATAAAAATAACAATGTGCATGTAAATATATTTCGGCAATTTAGACCTATGTTAAATTGAATGGTTGACAATTATACAATGGTGCAAACTATATTCGTGCATACAAGGATTCAAAACAGAATTTGGCCAAAATTAAAAAAACGGGAATTTTTTTTTATAGATCGTAGCCGACTCCGTGCTGACGTGTGCCAAAATATCCTGCGGCTCCCTGCGTCAACATAAGCCTACATTCGGCCACTCTCGCGCACAGAACAGTGGAAGAACGGCAGACATCGACAGATAAGCGACTGAAAGCGTCTTCTTTCGAGCAGGGATCGTCAATCTTCGACCTCTCTCAACAGAACAACGCGCGAAGATCGGCCACGCGCTCACGGGAAGCGGGCCTCCAAAGAGCCTTTTGATTATACACGTACCTTCGGATACTTGAACCAGAAACGAGTCAGTCGTGCGAAGAATGTCCGTGATTACCCCTATACATATCATGGTCCATTGGATGGTATTAAATCGGGTAAAAAAGGGTCGATTTAGGAGGATTAGAGGCGGTTCATGACAATCAGAGTCGATTCGGGACGATAATCGGACCGATCAAAAATTTTAATTCATCTGAGACAATCTGGTCCAGATCAAGCCGACTGAAAAAAACAGTGGCCGACCATTTTTTTTGTTGCCTACCCTCGGAGGACTGATTCCATCGCTCCAGATCTTCCTCCGAATGTATAGGGCAGTGTGCGATAATGCTCTCAGGTTCACGACTTTTTCTTGCAAAAATGAGACCGATCGATTAAAAAATAGATACTTTCAGGACCAGAATAATAATAATAACGATAAATAAACAAATGAGGGTATATACAGGATGTGCCAGAGTCAGCTTCCCAGGCTTCATCGCAAGGGAACTACATTTGTTAAGTAGGGTTTGTAGGTCTAAATTTACCAATAACAATATCTGAATAACTCAATACAAAATTGCAGGTGATAGGTGAATCTGATTTCCCACAAACCCAAACACCTGTTTTCGGACCCAATACAAAATAATCAAAACTTTCATCGAAGGCCATTGTTAACCATTTTCGGAGGCTGAATTAGACATTGGTATATGTAAATAGAAAAAGAAATACAACTCCTCATATTAGTCTGAAAATTGTTCGTCCTTTTGACAAGTTCTATAACGTACGATGTACGGATCAATTCTGAATTACCAGTCCTTAAAGATGGCTTCCCTTATTTTCATTTATGAAAATCAAAATGCTAATACCTATATGAATAGAAAGTAGAGGTGTTCTTGGAAAAATACCAGTTTGTCTCGTATGTCCATAATTAATTCATAATAAGCTTAATTAGAAGAGAATTACTAGCAGAATTCCAATAAGTACATACATGTACATAATAATGAATGGTTAAAACACTTAATTATATGCAATAAGAAGATAATGAAATGATTAAGAATACGTGAACAAGAGTTCTTTCCCTTTAAAATGAAATTTTGTTAGGTGTATCCACAAGGTACTTCTAACATACACATTTTTTGAAGGTTTCGTGTACCATCCAGAGATACTCTTCCCAAGTCAACCTTACCGACCTGCTTCACTGACCATTCTGACCCTAGTACTTCATCTGTCAAAATGTTGTGACGTTTGAACAATTCATAATTTGAATTGAGGGAGGAGTTATCAACATTTGTTAATGTGTATATATTAACATAGAAGGATATAGCTTTTCGTTTGGATTTTTTTATGTTGATATGCTACACTCGATTACTCAGCACAACAATGGGTTAAAATGATACTGTAAAATGTAAGATAATTAGACCCGGAAGACTAGTTGAAAAATGTGACTGATTTTTGCAACTGTTATGCAAATAAATCAATGTGCTATGGCACTTATAGTCTAATACTACATATTCCATGCATGATAAAAACTTGATTCAAAATCAGTAAAGGACACCTTTTCATTAGGACCCTTAAACTTAAATTTCCACAAAGATATGATAAAAACACCATGTTTTATTATACAATAACAAACTACGTCATCTATCAGTAGGCTAGTAACAAAATTTTTGTAATATAAGAAAAATCATTCAGTGTTTTGTCTCACAAAGTAGCTAATACAGTCAATTAGCTCTATTTCGTTCGAACCTAATTTCGTGTATCTTCGAAAAGGATAAATATTATTATACATGTGTGACCTCTGCATTTGCAATTTTTTCAAACTGTCAAACTGAAAACATATACAGAATGGCGGATTTCGGTTATTAACAAATATCACAATTTTTTATCGGCCAAATCCCAAGCTGTAATCGGAATTTCAAGTGTCGTCTGCTAGAAAATATTCCAGTGAACAAAGTCGCGCGACAAGCGGATTCCATGTTAGCAGAAAAATTCTATGGAACACAATGTGGGCCATATTCTTATGTTGTTTCAATGAATTTCAGCAATTAATCACTCTTACGTTTTACTTATCATATTTTGTCAGTCACTATATTTTTTTGTTCTTTGAAAGACTTGTCACTAGTTATAATGAAATATTGTTAAAGATAAATACTAAAATACACCAAAATAGGTGAAGCATTTTATAGCCCTTGTCGAGTTAGTACTCATGAAATATGGTGGAGGTGGAGGATTCATTCAATACGCGAGGATGCTAGAGGTTAAACCGAAAGCTCAAGAGTGTAGGCGAGACAAGATGAACTGCGGACGGCTAAGACGACCAAGACGACACGAGCCGACGGTTTTGATCGGATACTGTTTTGTTCAGCATGTTACAAAATTATGGTCGGTAGTGTCGGGGCCAAAACATTCCTTAGAAAAGGCCTCATAAGCAAATTTGAACGACCGAAGACCGTCCAAGGATCTTTTACTTTCAGATTCCTGTGGCTCCCTTCGCCAACATACGCTTGCGTTTGGCCACTCTCAGCCGAACAACGTAGGAAGATAGCTCACTTGCGTTGAGAAGCGGGTCTCTACATGGCCTTTGCCGTGTACCTACCCAAAAACGATCGGTCGAGGAACGTCGGTGATTCGTACATCCGCAATAATCCAGTGGTTATGGTACTCAATCGAATAAAAAAGGGGACGATTTGAAGCGATTCAAGACGACAATCGGGCCGCTCAAAAAATAAATCATCGGGGACAATCTGGTACATATCGGGCAGAATGGAAAAAACAATCCTTTTTGAAATGGGGGTATTAGGTTTAAATCTTAGGTTTAATGTTCAACAAAAGAAAGTGACTTTGAATTTCTGATTACATGGGAGATAACCTCTACCATTCTAGTTCTGGACCTATTCATGAGGACTCACACCACTAATTCATTTGCCATCTCTTCCCATGTTAAAACTCGAAATTCAACCTTCTACAACTTTTTCCATAAATCTCGTTGAAAGCTTTCAAATATGTCGAATGAAAGCCTGACCAAATCCTTAATGTCTCCGAAAAAATTCAATATATGATGACCATTCAAATTTTGAACTTGTCAAATTGAAAGTAGACTACTACCAGCTACACTCATCCGCTAGAGTTTGGCAGTTCACAAAAAGAATTATCCTTCAGCCTTTACGTCTCTCATCATCTCACCAAATCGTAAAGATAATGCAATTTCAGACATCAAATTCCAAATCTACACCAAAAATTACTCAAAAATAGGCATGCAAAAACCCCAAAAGGGAGAGAGAAAGAAATTTTTAAAATCATTTGCATAAATTGTTTTAGTGGAGTGAGTCCATCTACGATAGAAATGAAATGGACTTTGTTTTACAGCGTGACGAATGGATGTTCCAGTCGTACTGCTAGCTTCACAAAGTTATTGTGATATATGATCCAGTTTCCTATACAAAGGTAGCGACTTTATTGATGATAAGTATCTGCAAAATTCCCCGTCACTCCCCTATCAATGCACACAAGTCTGTGACATGACTGCATTGTGATGGCAAATGGATACTAGTGATAGAGACTTGTAGCAGTGATACAGATTAGGATCTTGGACGGGTTGGCCTTTAGGAATAATTGACGTCATTATTACGGTGTCTTGATTTCTCAGACATACTCCGGCAAGTCATTTTAAGTCTTGAAATCGCGAATTGGAAAACAAAATTGGAAAATTGAAAAAGAAATAACATGGCGCGCTTACTTTAATTCATGATTAAACTCGACACAGTGGGGTGGCTAAAATATGCTTTCTAAACGCATACAATAAATATAGTCACAAAATGTCTTGTTGAAAAATGAAAAGATTATTTATTTCATCATACATAATTAGAACATTCAAATTTTTTATTGCAGCAAGCGTCAAAAAAACGTGTTTTCCAATTTGCGAATATCAAGACTCAAAATGACTTGTTACAGAGGCAGAGGAGTCGGAGGATGTCGGAGAAACCAAGACACCGTCACTATTAGGTATCATTATGTTATAAATATCATCCGACCCTGTTTCTACATTTTGTAATGATATCTATCGACATCAGTGATGTCACAACTCCCATACATACGTACATAATGGAACAATGTATATTTCTTACTTTAAAAACTAAGAAACCAGTCTAGCGTTTTGTTATTATATGATTGATAAGAATCTGAAATAGAATAATAAATGAATATAAAATTGTTAGTTGTTCAGCGTTAAAATTCAAAGATATTTAATCATTCTATTTGACTGGATTACTCAACTCAACATCTTGAATGATATATACATTCAAATAATGATGAAAAAAAAATCCTTTATACAAATTGGTTATAGACATCTTGTGATAAAATTACCAAACTTATATACAAAATACAATAATATACATAGTTAACAGAAAAACAGTTTTGAAAATAGTAAATTTTACTATAGGTTAGTACAAGAAAATTCATACACACTTTACTTTATTATTCTACAGTAAAAATTGTAGAAAAGGATTAAACACGGATAGTTTACATTCAAATAGTAACAAAAACTAAAACGCCAGTTGTAACACCAGCTACTAACAAACATTGTTTTATAGAATTTTCTATTGAACCATCTTTATCATTACAATTTTCTATAATAACAGAATGAGTTATAAACAAAACATTGATGGAGCGCTCTTTCAATAAAGTTTAGCAGATTAAAGGGACAGTTGTGCCATATAATTCCTTTAAACATACTTCTAACTACGATTTTTACACACTACATCTATATATGTCTTTCCTATATATCACAGAGTATCTTAAGATGACGAGTCGTCATTTTAACATTCAAATGCGGATAATTCAGGACACACATGATTTGAAGGGTCAAATTTCGACGTTGAGATGTGAACACTATTACTGTTATTACTATTACTATTACTAAGATACAATTGTCAAAAAATAGCGAACCTGTCCCTTACTCCAAGTAATATAAGAGTAATTCTATAAATCTTAAAGGGATTGTAAAGAGGTTTTCTAGCCTTTTTATGTGTAAGGCTGGATTGTGGAAGAGTTCAATGATATTTAGCGCTCTAATTTGCACAAATATCATACAATTCTTCCATTCCGTTAAAACTAAGTAATATATAAAGAGTAAAAAGCAAAATCTGAATCAGTCGACAATTTTTAGTTATTAGTTATTTATTTAGTTTATTATTATGTTATTGTTGTCTGGTTCATTTCCGCTTAACTCTTTCTGGAAATGCAGGAACCACAGACATCGGGCGAAGAATTGGAATGCCGTAAATTGAAGTCAAATGTGTCACCGATACACATAAAAATAAAACCTGTTTACAATCCCTTAAATCTATAATCATTATAGTCTAAACAACGCCATTTTTTTTTCATCATAAACCGACAAATAATTATATACTCCAAATAATGATTTCTATATTATAACATTTTAGTGTGGATTCAGATTTAATTAGATTTTTGTGATGAATTTTTGACAGATAAGGTCTACCTCCCTGTAATCCACGTGAGAATTCAAAGAGATTCGTTTTCATTTCATTACAAAATTACAGCTTACTTTCGGATACTAACGGCATTGGATTCTTGATTCAGTAATAACTGCGCGCTTAGGATGATTCATG
>NW_008709716.1:802708-862973 GCF_000327385.1 Lottia gigantea | reverse complement strand
GAGTTTTGACGAGATTTCCCAGAGGCTTTAGCTGCTGAGGTTTCTATGACGATCAAACGATACATGAGTAATATGATAACCAATGTGTTTTTCGACGTGAAGAAAAAGTTTGTATAGCTCACAACCTTGTAACGAAAAATGAGAAGCAGTCGCACCACCAAGAATGGTAAATCTTGTAACATGATGGAAATCACAATCCCATAAATCTCTGGATTACAACATGTACTAACATTGTCTTGTATCTCAAGTGGTATAGGTCTGGGTACACCAGATTGGTCCTGTCTTGCTCTAGTTGCTGTTAAAACCAATGAAAATTGAAGAAGACTTGTTGTCCAGATACCAAGAATAATGTAACATAAAAATCGATTGTACTTCACCTAAAATAGAGATAAGATTGTTTGAAATATTTGGAAAAGCATGGAATGAAATATGTCGAGTCGGTGGGTTTGACGTTCATCGTTATTTAAAGTATCACAGACAAACATTATAGTTTTATAAATGATAACAACATTTTTTAAACAAAACAAAACCTATTTTCAATACCTTCCAAATACAATACTCGCGAAGTTTTGTCATTTGATAAGCTTATCCGAGTTGTAATTCGGGATTACATGCCTCTGACTCGTTATCGATCACCATTATATTCATAATTGATATAATACAGTTACCTTCTCCTCGCTAAATGCTTCATAGAATTCAACGATATCAGCTGCAGTACCAACATATACCAGTAACAGCTGCGACAGCTGATCATGAGTTAAAGAACCTTTTGGTAACATCCATCGACCAATGATTAACATCAATAATAAAAACTGCTCTATTACTCTTAACCATAAATCTGACGTCAATTCCAATGGTATATTTATCACCCACTACAACAAAATAATGAAAAATTGTAATTTCGCAAAGCGACCTTGAATATTCTACCTTGTTTTCTTAGATTCATGGGCAGTAAGTCAGCAGGCCTGTATCGTTTCAATATATATCACAACAAAACAATAGCTTTTATTATTATTTCTAGTTTCAAAATCTATTTCTTTCAATCTGGAAATAGTGAAAATAATTTAAAACCCTACAATTATTTTTTTATCAGTCACTTATATCAAGTTCACAAAATGAAGTCAGATTCTGGGCAAACGATAGAAGAAGGACAGATTATAATGTTGGAGAATAAAAAAGTGTTGAAGCAATCATGTAGCTCCCCATGTTATTTTGACAAATATTTTCTCTGTCCAAAATAGAAGACTTAAGGTAACCTTCACGGATGTGATTTAATATAGGCTACTCAGTGTCATATTCTGTTTTCATTCTGTGCCCAACCCGTGAGTCATATAAACTTTAGTATGAACGGTTGATAATGCATTAATATCAAATGTCATTTTCACAGTCACTCCTTGTAAACATGTAAAAATAGAAAAAATGTGATTACCCGAATTCTTTTGATTTTATATCCTACTGTTATATATATCCTGTTCAGTAATATTACAAAATATCTCATTAAAATCCCCACGTAAATCCCGTTCAGTATATTATTGTGTCTGAACATTGAAGTTTATTGTCCATAAAGACAAATTTGGTATCACCGAAATATACCCTGTATATAATAATTATAAGGTACTTCGCTTAGTATATTCACTTTACTGACTTAAATATATAGATAAGAGTAGGCCCCTATTGGAAAAATCTCCTCAGAATACTTTTGTTTTTCCTGAATTATTTAGTAATGTAGCATATCCTATTCAGAAGTCATTGATTATTTTTGCAATCTATCAAAAGTGCGATGATCGACTAATCTCATTGCATGACTAAGAATATATTGTCCCTTTAAATAAACAACACCCTGTTCATATAGTAATTGAAATCTATATGGCAAAATACCACTAAATGAGTGAATGTTCACTACTTGTTCACTTGAAATTTTGATATCCTGTACCTTTCAATGTCAACAAACACTTGAGAGGATTAGACGTTTACATTAAAATATAAACCCTAAACCATGGAAAGGTAGGGCAAAATATAATTTCGGCTCTGAAAATCTCGGTTACTTTTTTTGTCCCAAAATGGCGTTTAAAGGTTTTATTTATTGAAATGGCCATGACAAATTAACAGGTTTGTTTGTAAACAAAATCTATCACTAATGTAAAATATAATCTTAATACAAGTTTGAACCTGGATTTTGTATACGAATCATGATCAAAGAGCTTGCAACTAATATGATTGGTTTCCAGTTTTTTCTGGAGAGGTTGATTAAAACGGTTCATGACTAATGTACTTGCGTGAATATTTGATATTTGAATAAATATAACTAAGTTAGTAATTCAAATCAAACATTTAGAAATTCTAACTAGCTTTGTCTCCAGGTTATATTAGAGTTTTCAGAATCGAGAAAACTATTACTGCAAAGGCTGATCAATATGTGATCTAATGCGTGAAATGTTATTTGGCATTATTCCCTTTCAAGTTGGTAAATTTTAAGACCAGATCCAGAATTTATTTGATTGTACATCAAAGATAAACAATTAACGCTCGCATGCAATCAAATTCCTGTTTAGTTGACCTTGAGTATCACTACTCATGTCAGAAATCCTGATGCGTCCACATAATCATAATTCAATCGACCCAGACTAGGAACGTAGGTAAACGGCTGCAAAATGCGTCTCCTATTTTCGTGTATAATGTTTAATATATAAATAAGTATGGATACCCAGTGGTATACTTATCATGTCTTAGTATTTATCTTCAATAATATTTCATTATAACTTATGACAATTCATCCAAAGATCAATGATTTAAAGACATATTGACTGACAAAATAAGATAAGTAATAAGTAAGAGTAATTTATTGATAAAATTCATTGAAACAACATAAGAATATTGCTTACACCATGTTCCATAGAATTTTTCTGCTGACGTGGAATCCGCTAGTTTGTCACGTGTCAAAATTCTGCAGGTTGACGTTGTAGAGATAACCCGTGTTCATCAAATCACGCAAATGCAGAGGTCACGCAGGGTAGCACATATTATGTACATTATTTATCATTTCGGAGATACACGAAATTAGTTTTGCACGAAATTAGGTTACTTGACTGTACTGAAAGATAACAGTTGACAGGCGTATGAATACGTCATGTTTTCCATACATTATTACCTACCCCTTCTATTTGGACTCTCAAATCTTCCGCCGTCTGATTAGAATTGTTAACAGTTACATTCACATTATTTCTGAGATTAATTCTTGTTTCCATTTCATGCAATTCCAGAAACCATATAGCTGGAACCACACTCCCCAAATACAGAAACACACTTGGGCAAAACCTGAAAATACGATAATTGCATTCTCTCACTGAAGATACAGAAAACTAACAACAGTTTTAAATTCCATATTATGACCCTTTCAACATAAGTCAAAAACTTACAGAAAGCGTGTTGTGTGTAATATGACGGATGAATTTTTGTGAAGGCCTAATGTATACAGGCAAACGTTCTCAGAATCGTTCAAATTCTGGCCCACCTCGCAGATGTGGTCTCGGAACGGACTCGATAAATTGGTGTAATGTAAACGGTAACCGAGAACGCATTACTGTGCATGCCTTATAAGCCACATTTTTCCGCGGAATTTCGTCATTACACAGTGCAATTGTTGATTATATCAGGGTGACTATACAAAGATTAACTTTAACTTCTTCAAGATGATATCCAAAGACAACCCATGCCGGGAACTATTTTCATTTACATTACAGCTGGAGAACTGTTTAAATGGGAACATTTTAACGCGGCCTGGTATGGACCGAGAAACTGAACGCTTTATAGCGGCCTGGTGTAAAAAGGGCTATAGAATGAAGCCAATTTCAGCGGAAACACAGACACAGAGCGTGACGTCTAAGACAGCCAAGCAGTATCAAATACAAACGATCTCAAAAATTACAGTGTGGCTTTTTTGAACATTAATCTAATTCAACCAAATTATGCAATAACAATTTGGTAGTAAATTGTGTGGAATCTGAAACAGATTTAATTCTGTCTAGTGAATTTATTCCATGCAATTTCACTTGCTCTCGCTCTTGCCAGACACTTCAATCATAATATTGTTTTTTTTATGTCTATCTGATCTATACAGTCGTAAAATTTAATTCTTCCGCTTTTATTTTGGTCAATTAGATCAAACGAAATCTCCATTAAGTTCTCTCGTGCGTTAGCATACAGGCGATGTAATATTTCTTAAATTTATAATGTGTCTTTCTGGTATTCATTACACTTGATGTTTATTTTCCAAGACATATTTTGGGATTTGTCTGTTTTATTTAAACGGATTTGTTCACGATTCCAAAACACTTAATGTTATTCTATGACTGTTTAACTATTTATTTGAATTTTTGATAACTATTAGTGTTACGAGAACATATATAAATATTGTTTAAAGATACGTCTTAATTAATCTATTGTAGGTTGTATTTAACTGCACCTGCGCACGTAATTAGATCATTACTAGAATGTAATAGATGGACCTAAAATAATATTTAAATCATAACAATATGAATGATATTCAGTGTTGTTGAAGTATTGATATTATATTCATTGTTATTTAATCTGTTTGCAGCGTACTTCATGAAGAGTTTAGATAAAGTCCATCTGAAAATAATGCACTTACCATATCTCACAATACAGATACATGTACTTTTGCTAAATCATAATATCTCAAAGACAAGTTTCCATATAATTTAAATATTACTAAATACTCAGTAACCTAAAATCTATATGGATGATCAAATAAACTCAGATGTATCATTGAAGAAAATACTTGTCTTGTATGTATTCTTATGGTGCAGAGAGGTCGTGAACTGAGGCTTGCACCATTAGACACCATTGATTTTCCTTTCGAATTTAAAATAGTTAAACTGTATTCAGTATCAGATGTACAACTAGAGCTATACTGGAACAACTCCCTGTAAAGTTAATCTCCAATAAAGAGTTCCACAATAAAATAAATTGATTTTAGACTAGTATTTTTCTAATCACAATACTACTGGATCTCTTTTATTTGCAGAAAGAATAATATTTACTTTACAAATTAATATATCATTTTATTTATTACTTCTCCAGGAAATCTAAACACATTAATATGTTATGTTGTACTTAATTCAATTGCCGTCCATGACGAGTTATATAGCCTGTATTTCCCATGGATAGGCCTATATACTGATTAAATTAATGATTGTTTGATAGCATTAAAGGGAATTTTACATGTCTCATGGATAATCTCAATTAATGAAATGGGATTGGTTTTATTGTCAGACTTAACTGCATTGTAATACTGTTATTTGCGCCAAACTGACACAAAACATATGCCTTTTGCGGACGTTATGATATAGTATAAAAATATCGTCTGATTAGGCTATAATTTAAAGAACTCAGTATATGAAGCTTTTTTTCAAATAAATTAATAACAGTGAGGTATCAGTACATAACAACAGATTTAGGCAGTTCTATAAACTTGATTTCGCTAAGGTTGATATCCAATTCTTAATCATTACGACCAGAACACATATCAAAATACTTAAGTTTTAATCTACTTGCCATATTAATTACTTTTTGATTAATTACTAATATCAATTAATTTTATTACAGGATCCGCAAATATAATTGACTCGTGATTTATTTACAGATTTCTTCTCATAATCGCTGAAACAAAAAATTTCATTAAATCATTTGCTTTTTTTAGAACAATTCATACTCTATTTCGGGCATTTCAAATATTATCATGAAATAGCATTTCGTCATCAAAGAAACATCGCTTGGGACATGCCTTTCAGCGATGCTGGGTGGGGAAAGTTAGAATGATTAAGAAAGATGCTATCATTTCTCTTTCTAGATGTTATATATTCAACAAGTTTCAAGATATAATTCAATTATCAGTGAAGACGATCTGATCAAAATAAAGTAGTCTAGAACATGTTTCCTATCAAACTGTTAGTAATATTGAACAATTTCATAATGCTAAAATCACAAAATACATATTTACCATTTACAACTATCATAAGATACATTTTTGATCACCTCGGATAGGATTTTGGTGCTTGTGCTGTTGAATTCAGCAACTAGACTGATCAGACGCAATAAACGGCCAGGCAACGATCCTGAAACCCTCAGTCATCAAACCCTTCATACGGTTCTGAAGAGATTCGAATCTTTTTTACTGCTTGGTTGAATAAATTATGCAAAAAGTTTGAGGAATTTTAACAATATTTCATCATCAACACAATGGGATTTTGGGTTTGTAATTTTGATAGCAGTTATAGATTCAATCGCAATACGACTGTTTCCACTAATGCTACAAATATTTACAATACAACAATTGAGGAAAACACAAAATAACAATAAAGAGGAAAACACTCAACCTCTGCGTGTTTCTGTAAGACTTTCAATTATTGACCTCCAAAATGAACTCTCAAGGTTGCACTAAAGGAAATGATATGTACAAATATGATTTTAACACAATTTCAATCGTTTAATAAAAGGTCAGATTACTATTTTCTCGGGTTAATTTCTAACCCTGGCCTTAGAGTAGTATTCATTTTCAGATAAACGAGCTAGTCAACCTGTAACTATCAAGTTGGTAAGAATATGAAAGAAATGGTGTTTTTCTATTTTCATGTCAATGAGAGCTCACTGCTGTCTAGAACTGATAATTCTAATCAAGTCTGATTTCTTTAATTTTAGTAAACATAAATACGCACAAAATGGAATATGAAATGATCTTAAACAACAGTGCTTTCTTTCGATCTGACTTTTTTTCTATTTAAATATATTTTCAGTTACTTTGAGCAAATATGTGTTGGTGGTTACAGTTAGGCAAAGGTTTCTGTATTACATTAGAACTGGTTTCATGCAGCAAGACTTCACTTCCATCCTTTAATATCATAACAGAATTTAACAAAAAATAATTAAAATCGAGTTTTGACTTTGTTTGATTCGTTTCTGTGATAATTACACTTTAAACTTGAAACGAACAGGTAAATACAAAAAAGATAACAGGATATATCAAGAAGGATACAGATGCCATTAAAATTTAAATTCAGACCATATCCAACTCAGTAGTTGATAAAAAAAATGATTGGTTATGTAAGTGAAATTGATTCATTATCTCACAACCTCTCAAACTTCCATTAAAAATCCGATGATTAATAAATATTTCGCGTGGTTCAGTCAATAAATGGCATTCTGAATCAGTCTGTACAATCCCAAATTATTTCTGTACAAGTTATTACTATATTGCTTATATCACCATTTCGACCATTCACGGCAAAGTCTTAACATTGTTACCTATGTCATGTGATGAAATCTTATTCATAAAGATAGATGACCTACATTATGTTTTTAAAATATCTTTCAAAAATCAAATAAATTGCTATTGCAAAACGTGTCCAAACACTCGCCAACCCGTACAATGGCAACGATAGATTGGACCATTTTAAATGAAAAACCCAACACCTATTCATGTGGACTACAGGATTCTATCGAAATTCCAAAATCCCAAAAGGCAAAGCTTGGGTCAACTGGAAATTCAAGCACGAATCGCTTATATTGAAATTCTGGCCGATTACTGGCAACTGTGATCAACTGAATGATAAAAGATTCCAATCCAACAGATAGACTATAAGATAAAGCACCTATTGTCGTCGCAGTCAAGCGATTTGTCAAATTCTCCCTTTGGTCTTTAAAAGTCCAGTTTCACGCAAGTTGGAAGATCTACATAGCCTCCTCTTTATATGAAATTTAAGCTTATTATCGTCCAGTATCAAATAAAATACTAGTTTTACGCAGGAACAACGCACCTCGAGGACACAAAAACTACATACGAGTCGGGGGATACTCAATATCATGTTTCATTAGATTGTTGGATTAGAACAATGTCCGAAAGAACGAACGTGAAGGAATAAAGAAAAACTTTCAGCGCATTCTCAAGTAATTAATAGTCAAGATCATAGGTCGAGTATAAAAAATACATTTATTATAAGAGGTGTGACTAGTAATTGGTTTATTTGCATAAATTTGCATATATAATACTAGATTAGGTCAAATATACCAGACACTTAATATAATTAACTATAAATTTGATTAAGTCTAATTAAAGGAAATAACTATTGAGAACATAAGGTTAATAACATTAAAATAAAACCGATAACTCTTTCAGTTGATATGTGAGAAAGGTTCTCCGTTCGTCGGTACCCTAATACTACGTATGGGCGTATAAAAATCAAAAGAATCCATAAAGTATTGTTGCTTGAAGAGTGAGCAAAAGTGGCACTTTATGGCTAATAAAGTGAAAACGCTAAGTCGAACACGATATTTTGGTGAAAATAATGACATTGACCCATAAAAAAAGAAATCAAAAGAATCTGTAAAGAATTGTATAGCCTGTAGAGTGAGAACGAGCCAAATGTGGACGGAATGACGGACCGCCAAGGTGATTACAATATACGCCCAAAAAACATTTGTGGGCGTACAAAAATCTAAAAAAATGTTCAATATGAGTTATTGCCCGTGATTTTGATGAAATTGGTGTGAGTGTCACCATAGGATAAACTCTATTAAAAATCAGAAAAAAAGAAAATATTTTATGTGAGTTATTGCCCTTGTTCTTGGAAACGCGTTCAATATCTAGCTCATGAACACTCTAGAAGGTTTAATTATTGACAGATTATGACGAAACTTGGTGTGAGTATTTGTTGTCACCTAAGGACGAACCCTATAGAAAATCAGAAAAATCAAAAATAATTGGTATGAGTTATTCTTGATGAATTTAGACGCAACTTATTGGAACTATTTATTTATCTATTGGAAATAAACAAAATGTACAAATATTTAAGTTATTGTTCTGTAAACACTATAGAAGGCAAAATTCGCTACAGATTTTAAAGAAACTTAGTGATGAGCCCTATTAAAAAGCACAAATATATTTCTTATTGGTTTTTGCCATCGTTCTTAATTGCGTTAAATTTTTTGCTTGTAAACACTTCAGAAAACAAAAATGTTTAGACAAGGATAGTGGTTCCCAACCTTTTTCAGCCTTCACACCCCTGGAGTAATCATTTGAAAAATAATGCCTATAGGGTTATTAAGGTGCAGTTATAAAATAAGTTCAGGTCCTGCCTAAAGTTAAAAAAATAATTATCATATATTCAAGTTTAATGAATTTCCTCGAAGAGAGAGAAAGTCTTTCACTAATTCAAATATGTCTAATTTGACAACTTTATGTCTACATCACAAATTATTGAGCTCTGATACACATCTTTTAGGATTATGCCAACTGTCTACTTAAACTGTCTAATAATAATATGAGATTGACAGCTAGTGCACATACCGCTTTGAACATTTAAAAAATATTTGACTGGTTTTAATACAGGAATTATTAATTTTGGGAAACATCCAAGGAAAATAACCCATCTCAGTTCCACCCAAAACATTTATTAGTTCAGTAGGTACAGTTTACATTTTGATTTCTGTTATGAAAAAGCTACCTGATATTTGTTATCACAGCTTGATTGTTTAAAAGCCTTAAACTACATTAAACTATTCTCTTACTTTCATTACATTGGCTTTAGTCAATGTACGTTAGACTAGAACTAATGCAAAACTATTAGTATTTATGATTATTTTAAATTATAAGTCTGACTTCCCACTTGCTTATGATAAAATCTACAGTGAAAAGTTACAACAATGTTATGGTGTCCGGAATCAATAGGACTACAGAAGAAAATAGCATATAGGTCCAAGGGCGATGAGATGTATCACATACACAGATCACCAATCAACCATTTTTGTCGTATCTGTGTCTGTAAAAAGGGTATCTAGATATTTCTGCGTTGGCGACTACCTACATCGTATACGTCTGACACTGAAAGGTTACTATTAAGGTCGATAGTTTTCAACAGAGCAAGTTCAAGATAGATGGCTATCTGGATCGTTCAAATTTCGCTATAAAACGATCGAAATTTGAGGATTCAAGGTAGCTGAGGCGAAAAATGGGCGTTTAATACATGTACTTTTTATAGGATATTCACAGAGCTTCCTGTATGTGCAACCTGAGACAACCAATGTGATTAAGTACAAATGCCATCATCTCTGAACCTTGTAAGTACCTATACACTACGCCCTAAACAACCAATTTGTCATCTAGATAATGACATTTGATTCTGATGATATAACGTTGTTGGGGTGAGAGGTGGCATAAGTCTGTTCGTAATACACGGAATCTGTTGAAGATATATCATACCAAAATGTTTATGCGTAGTTTATCATAATAAACAAATAAATTATACCAATATCCACTGTCTATTTCCAACACTTACAACCATTTTCGGCTCTGACAGGAGTCAGCCACGTATATTTAACATAAAAATACAAATCTGATTCTGCTTGAAACTATTAAAATATTTGAAAGATAAAATATGTCTTGCAGACCAGGCTGTTAAGTAACGTAACATTAAATACGGAATTTATCTGACATTTATGGATCTGTTTGAAGATGACTAGCAACTGCGTTGTGCACTTAACATAATCCCTTAATTGATTGCCAAAAAACCTAAAATTTTCAAGAGGTTTGACTTGATATTGACTAAGAATTGATCGCTGAGAAACTTCAATATTTAAATTTTCAACAGAAAAAAAACCCCAAAAGATGCCAGACTTAAAAAACAAATTAACTGAAATTTTTTTTTTTTATTATGTTTGGCAATTCCTTTCAGAATGTAACAGCCATATATACAATCTAATTTCCGTAATAGAGAGGTTTTAGATAAGAAATTGGTTAAAAGTTTATGGTTACTATGAGCCATCAGTCCACGCATTGCGCACATAAATATCAATGCAATAGACAATAAACGTATACCTTCAAACATGTACGCACGGTCACGTGTATCAACGGACATCTTCACTATCAATTTTTATATTTCACCTCTAGTCAACTGTGTAAATGTAGATGTGTATTGCCGTCGCCCCCGCATGCCAACAATTGGTTTGTAAACAGAAAGGTCGTAAAATTTTGAAACGTTTCATAAAATTTTGTCTATAGAATTATATTGACCTTTTTGAAAACTTAACAATATATTCTTTGAATCTCAAAAGAATTGAACGGCCCATTTATGACAAACTGGATGTATCTTGCTTTCGTAAACCTATTGACATAACGGAGAACTTCATTATTTATTCAATATTCATTGTATTGCACCCTTTTTGGAATCTGCTCCAGGTATTACAAGGAGGTCATGTTGTAGATATGAAGTTCTTTCCAGAACTATTCAACAATAATGAATAAAATACAACAGGCGTTTTGCATAAATCATATAAAAATAACATGATCATTCCTATTTCATAAAGAAGTTATTTTAGAGTATTAAACCAAGAAAGTTTGAAAATTTTTATCAATGTAAGATTTTGTCTCTTATAAATCGTTATGATTCAATTAGTCTATGATTTAGTGGTGAGGGGTTTCTTGTTTCTTGTATATCAGACCATAGCAAATTAATTGGCATAAGAACATAATTGTATGAAATAGGTAAGAAACAAACTTTTAAATTAGTTGTTAAATACTTTTATCTGTTCAAGTTAATAGTCTTCAGATCATTGCCTAGTTCAGATCTCACATGACAACACTGAAAACAGGTTGGTTTAATAATGATCTAGGTCAGAAAAGAAGAGGGAAAGCAAAATGTTTCAACCAACCACTCTTAAAACCCAATATTTAACTTTATTTCAAGTTTCTATAATGCAATGTTTCGTCAGTTGCTATTCAGTTTCTTTGGTTGCCAACAATTACAATCAAATTACAATCAACATACTATTTCTTTTCGATAATCAGATATTCAAAACTAAAAGCAATGAAAAAAAAAATAAAATAAAAACATATTACAAACCATTTCCATTCTTTTCCTTTTTTAACACATAAAGTTACCATTGTTTCTACAAGCAGAAGGCCTAAAGCAGCAGTAAGGTACCAACACCATGTTTCTCCAATTACCATAAACATTCGCCATATTGCAATCAGACCATGAGCAGCAAATAACATTCGTACTAATAATGCACGAAATATCGTGAACAGCCGCATGTTAATCCAATATATTTTTCACCTAAATATGATTAAAACCGAGCTAACTTTTACAGAAATATATGAAGGCACCACAATAACAACTGGTGTAGTTGTGCTATAGAATTGAATAGATATAAGCTCTACCAACCCAGTGCTAGGTAGCGTGGTAACCATTTGAATTGATTAATCTAGTAAACCCAGCAAGAAAATGATATCATGATGATATAATTGTAAAGAAAGTAGGAATGGTGTTAATAAAGAGGTTATGAAAGGCTAGAAACAATTACACGGTAACTTTTTACTTTCAATCACCCTAATCACTAATACCAGTTTAAATAAGGTCGGGGTTTATGTTAGAATAGACACTAGACATTCCTAACCCTGGGCACATATACAATGTTGAAACCAGTGTAGTATTATTGTATGTCTTTTGGACAGGGAACGCAACGGATTGAGCAATGATAGAAGGGAAGTAAAGCGTCGATTGAAAACTATGGATAATAAAACGGAACGCAACGAATCACGACAATGAGAATGAAAGCGACGTTTGAAGTCGAAGGGGTTTGGGAACAGATAAACTGAAGAAAAAATAGCAGGGAACGAAGACAACTTAAGACAATGGGATATAGAGAGGGGACGCGACGGGAAACGGATAGGGAATGTTACGAATTAAGTTGAATGGATTTGAATAGGGAACAAACAGTCAACTGAACTGTCAAAGTGACTATCGGCGAACGAAGATTGAAAAATAATTAGTAAGAGTTATTACCCGTGTTCTTGAAAACTCATTCAATTTTAGTTTGTAAATAATCTAGAACAGGCCTGTGCAACCTACGACCCGCCAACTGCGGCCTGCGAGATGATTTCATGTGGCCCGCGGCGTCATGTAAAATTTGAAGGAAATGCGGTCCGCGACCAAATGCTTAGTTTGCTCTTGTGGCCCGCAGATTATCACTGCCTATTCTGATATCGAAACCCATTATATCCGCACTGTTATATCAAAGTGAATGTAACCAATCAAATCGTTAACGAGGTCTGCCCTCGTGTGAAATAGTGATTTTACGTCAAATATTTCTGCTATTGCAATGCACATTGAAATACGTTATTGAATAAATAACTTTAAAAAAATTGCATGTTTCTCATTGTTAATTCCATGATTCATTTATGGTTGGTTATGTGGCCCGCCGTTGCGGAAAGTTTGAATTCCTGACAGATTTTGACGAAACTTTGTGTAAATGTTTGTTATCACACAAGGATGATCCCTATCGAAAATCAGAAAAATCGAAAAATATGTAGTATGAGTTATTGCCCTTGTTCTTGAAAATGCGTTCAAATTTTAGCACGTAAACACTCTAGAAGGCACAATTCTTGACGGATTTTGACGAAACTTGGTGTAAGTGTTTGTTATTACCCAAGATGAACCCTATCGAAAATCAGAAAAAACGAAAATAACTAGTATGAGTTATTGCATTCAATGTAATAGGAAAACTCTCTTCAGGTGTGTGTCTCCAAGCCCCAGCTACCTTGTCCTTAACAAAGTGTTATTCTCTACTTGGATTATCAGAGTATGACGAAAGTGGTATTATATTCTAAATGTACATATAGTGAACGGGTTATTGTTCACACTGTAACTTAACCTATTTCTTGTTTGTTCAGATCTAATAACTCAGCTAAATACATATAGGCCAGTTTGTAAAAGGCAAACAAAACCCTTATCGTACAGAGAAGAAACCTTATATTCTATGCTGATGTGTTTTTATGCGCTGACAACCAAAACATTACCAAATAATTAGTTTGTCACACAATGTCATAATAACTCCATAGCGGTGGAATGAAAAAAGAATTCAAATTGTCAATTTTATTATCACATTAACACTTATTTAATCCAATAAGAAGAAAACTCAACCCATCAGGCCAATAGAAATAATTCAGTGCATCATTCTAATAAAACTCCATCCATTAAGTCAACAGAACTAACCAATAGGTCAATAGAAGAAACTCAATCCAATAACACAATAGAAGTAACCCGATGATTATACGCCAGTAGAAGCAAGTCGTTCCGTTTGGCCAATAGAAACTCAGGCCGGGTATTCTCGAAACGATCTTAGGGCTAGGATGTCCTAGAATCAATGTTAAAAGGTAAGAACTTAGGACATCCTAGCACTAGGATCGTTTTGAGAATATGTGGCCAGGTCATTAAGCCAATAACTCAATCTATTAAAACAATAGAAGTAACTCAATCCCATATAATAACTGAAACGAGTCCAAACTGTGTGAAAACGGTAATGCTCGTAGTAGCAAAGTTTTAAGATCTGATTACGAACTTCATGGACGAGCTAGGACGGTTTCCAGAACTTTGAGCCTGTTAAAAAATTTCCGAGAGTTCTGTAATGAGAACATACTTAAAACGGGATGAACGTAGTAGGAACGGAATTGCCGTACTTGGATCGTGATAGGAACGTGCTATGAGTATACCGATAGGGCACATCGGTTCGTTTGTAACTCGTTCATCTCGTTCACAGACAGACTCAATTCGACTGCATTACGTCCTAAACAAGTTTGCAACACGTTTCCACACAGTTCTAAAAGTTCGCGGGAGGTTCTCAGTACGCTGGAAGACTGTAACCATGTACCACAACTAACAAACTTTTATTCAATAGTGCTAATGGCTGTGGTAGATTTTTAGTTGTGTGTGGACAGATGTTGGTAGTTTTGGGAGCCAGTCCGATGCCCAGATATACAACCAGTCAGAACTGAAAAATGTTTCAACGATGGCTTCATTGGTTTCCCCTCTCCTTCCAATTGATGATCAGAACTTCCCCTACTTCCTGCTGATGGATGACGCCTTTGGCCTTAGCTCATACCTCATGAAGCCATACTCAGGCAGAGTCATCAGAGGGTGAAGGAGAAACAAACCAATCCTTTTTGTTTCTAGACTCAGAAACGGGTTCCGGAACTTTGGGGTGGGCTTCAGTTGGGCAGGTTCTTTGGATTCTTTTAGTAGTGTCAGCTTTATGACGCACTGTTAATCTGACTCAACCCTTCCTTGGAGGCATGATGATCACAAGGATGCAAGCTAGTTACAATGTTTGTTGCAATTCTTGTGGAGTTCGATAGGGGCCAGATGGGCGTATTGGGGACTGCTTGTGAACTAACTATGATCGTATTAAAGACATTTTCCTGCTATATCGTATTGATGGATACATGTTTTTTGTTTATTTATATTTATATTTAATTATTACTTTACCTCATCATTGACAAGAGGACACCGGACTATACAAACAATATTTAGTCGGTTAAAAATGCCTGAAAATAATTAGTATTTACATACACAGACTCGAGGACACTGTAAGTAACACACCAAAATTCCCATAACTGAAGAAGAAGGAATTAGGAACATCATTAAGTTAGTCATCATGTCATTTGATCACGAGTTGACAAGTGAAAGGGTACCATTTCCCCTTGCAGTAGATCAACACGGACCGGTCGAAGTCCGCGGACCACCACCCTATCATGGAATTTTTCTTTCAACTACACTCCAGAAGTTAGGCAATAATCACAGGCTGACATTTATTCAACCTTTTTTGGTAGTATGTCCCCAATACACACTGTTGAATAGTTGATCAATAACTAACGAAATATGTATCTTTCAGTAGACCTGTTAACATGTATCTTCAAATGAGGCAGATACTAGTAAAATGACCTGTAACAATAAAAGGTAATCGTGTATATTGACGATATTTATAATTGGCAGTTCAGGAAGTTGTTTAGATAAGTTATTAAATAAATAATCCCATGATTAAAATTGACCGCCTGAAGTCCACAGTGAACTGTTCACAGTTGGGTAGACAAACCACGCCACCTATTATCATTCATATAATACAAATACAGGTGTTTGTGTCAGATTATTGGATTACAGTACTATAGGATGTTATGTATCTTAAAGATAAGATAGTGCAGTCTTATGAGATAATGTGTGCAAAATGTGTATGGTTGAGTATTCACTCTGGACAATAAAAAAAATTATCGTAAAATGGTGAAGACATTGAAGCCGGACGTATCCTAATTCAATTCAAAAATTTGATATAGAGGATTGCACTCAGTATTAACAAAAGGAAGTAATCATTGTTGGCGAATGAAGACTGGAAGATTTAGTATTTTGAATTTACATTAGTTGAGTACATGTTCAATAGATATTTAAACCACTTGAATTTAATGGAGTTCACATGGTCAATGTATAGAAAATAATTTTATTAGTGCCAATAACACGCTAATCAGAAAAGGAATCAGCTAATATGTTACATCGTAGCTGAAAATGTCACAAGAATAGCCAACTGCCTGTAACTACATCGACTGGTATTAAAGCCACTAGAAGAAGCTGGGTTATAATTTGAAGTTGGCCTATAACCAGTTATTTGTAAACAATGGAAGGTCATGATTCAATGAACAAGGTTCACCCGATGGACATTTCACATTATGGAAACGACTCTGGTGGAATGATGCATAAAATGATGCATGCTCGTTCGGTAATATAGTTAATTCTATCCTAATATATATCCTTATATTTATACTGTATGGATTTCTATATATGAAAACAAACCAACTTGTTTAATGTATGAATCATTTGGGTAACCTGATGTATTAATGTTTCTAATGTACTTCAATATAAGAAGATAACGCTTAACTCATTTTGACTGTACTAAGGTCCACAGAACATTCGCAGCTTGTGTTTATAATAATAAGTCCGGTAGTTAAAAATAGTGCACGAAACAGATTACGTATATCATGCGCATACACATAAAAAAAACAGCTGTAAATGTACTAGCAGTAAAAAGAATATATTTAAATCGAAGAGACGTTGAAATATAAGTAATATTCCAATTCCTGAGTAGTAATCACGAGGTTTCTTACTTTTGTTTGATATTTGTTGCTCTATTGACTTAGCCTTAATCCATTCATCTTATTTTGACATATCTTTCTATATAGTGGGCTATGTTTGATTTACTCTCTGCGTACATCACCAGTACATTAACTCTTTACGTTTTAAATAATATTTGAAATCAAAGTTCACCTTGCAAATAGACTGCAAGGATGTCACATGACAGAAATGATATCGCAAATCAAACGAAAAACTTTTTTTTTCACTCTGATTGTACAAGGAAACTATTTGTTGATTTTTTCGGGTTTATTTTCACGAAAACCAAAAGAATTGTTATTAAAACATGATGTATCGTATTCAAGCAGAATGAAATGTGATATCTTAAAACAAAATCAGAATTTAAATTATTAGCCACTATCTGTAATTTAATTTGTTGCTGGAGTTGTATAGATAATATGAGAAATTTAAATTCTATTGAATAAGTGATGGTTTCGATATTTGTTTCCAATTCAGATATTCAACTACCATACACCAATGACATCCATGTTATTTATAGATTGGACATTATCTACTATAACAGGTGTGTATTTATCTTCTTTGTACAGGGATTATCAGTTCTCTATAATTATGCATCATGTGCAAACAGTAGACAATCCGGTTCACCTGTTGGAATTTTCAATGTTTATTTCTCAGTGTACAAATATTACTGAAAGGCTGAATAAAGAAGATTCTGAATAACTGCGAAACTCATTTGAATAAAATCCAAATAAAGTCATTCGAAAAATGTGTCTTGCATTTGTGAATGCAATGAAATGACAAACCTTGTGAAATATCTGTATCAGAATGAACCGACACAGTCAAAAGGATATTGTCTCGACCAATCATCATTCCCTGTTAAAGCCTCTAATATAGGCCTATCTCTGTTGTGTCTTCATGAAAATACAATGCTATAAAAACTTGATTTATAGTCCTATATAGAACAGTGACATGGTTTATGTCAATAAATGTATATTACAAATTTCAGGATTGGTGTTAGCTATGATAGCTACATTTGTATTTGCCATCTCGTACGAAGGTTTAAGATACTATGTTTATGTTCATGGTGCTTTACAAAAACGTGGAGAAAAATGGTAGGCCTCGCAATATTTTTTTCTCGTCAAACATTCATGATTAAATTACATAAAAAGCTCTGCTTTCAGTAGTTGTCTACTTTTATAATATACAATTCTGTATTGTCGATTACCTTCATAAGAATGTACTGGATAACCCAAAACGCTATGAAACACAGTGCTGGTATTTTATGTGTGATTACTGTCGTTCCAGAAAAAACTACGATGTCTTTTTATCCCATGCTTTATATGTCGTGAAATTTCGCAGTCTAGGCAATTTTAGAACGCGACCAAATTTTCAGGGTGGGTGCCACTTATCTGAACCTGTTGATTCCATTGATAATGGTATAATGTAACTAAACAACTGACGTTATATTTTATAATGAACTTTATGAATTGGCCCAAGTAATGGCTGACTAATCCCGTTTTCATTGAAGTGGAAAAATATTTATTAGTTGCACGTTGAGTTTACTTGTGTTTGACGATGTTCAGATGTGTATAAAGTTTGCGTGGGTGATAGCAGCAGTTGAAGGGAGGTAATCACACACTTATTTGAAGCCGAATCTTTTGTCCGCTTTTGTTTTTTTTTTTGTTATAGATGTTTAATTTTCTTTTTCAGTCCAAAAAATGCCAGGAAGTATCAAATTTTATCTCGAATTACCGGTTCGTTTTTGCATATGTTACATTTTAGCACAGGATATCTTTTAATGCTGGCAGCAATGACGTTTAATATCTGGATATTCTTGTCTCTAGTTATCGGTGCTACCCTGGGATATTTTTTCATAAGACCAACTATTGAAAAACATTTTAAGATAATAAGAAATGCACGAAATCACTGTGGAACTAACAGGACGACAAGCACCAAAAGTTCCACAAATGGCTATATGATAAATGGAAATATTGTGTACAACGCTCAATATACTTTAATCGAACAAAATAGCTTCAATAAACCGTCCTTTATTCCAAAACCCTGTGAAATGAAATCCATAAACAATGGCGTGCAATGTAAACTACTGGCGGAGAGGATGTCGGTGGTTTGACTAAAGAAATGACCATATAAGCTATTCATATTGGATACTCAAATATTCAACTATAAAGACATCAGATGACAGATAAATATCGTAACTTTTTATGTATATCGGGTCGGGACATTGATAGAATGAATTTGCACCAAACCAAACCAAACCAAACCAATTTTCAGTCAGATGTCTAGGGATTTTGCAATTCCACAATCATGTATATATATCGACTTTATATAAGCATGTCAATATACAAATCAAGAACTAAAGATAAGAACCGCAAAACGGAACCCGAAATCCAAAACATTTTGGCGAGACATTGGTAGCAGGAAGTATATCCGTCATAAGTGAGTATTTCATAATGAAAAGTGGTGTCTAGAAGAGTAAGCATACCCTGCCTGGCTCCATACACGTCATAAATGCTCTATTGATACACAACAACACTACAGAGTGGAAGGCGCCAACAAAAACTACCTGACCGACGAATTTAAAAAGTTCAAGGGGCGTAACTAATGAATATACATTTCTCCAATTTCAATATTCAAGAGAGGGAACTGATCACAATAATTGTTAAATTGTGATAAAGCTATGATTTTGGAGGGTTATTTGAGTACATGAATTATCGCGCTCTCTAATGTACTCGGTACTGTGGATCATCATTTTCACTTCAAAGGTCTGAATAATACACATGTATGATAAAGTGTACCCTTGTACCTATCCGATATTATTTGTCAACTTTTACAAAACACTTAAGGTAGATTTTCCCCTAAATTTTAGGCAGTGAGTGAAACGTATAATTCTTTTGGATATTTCAAAAATCATGTTTGTTAACATTATGTTATTTATTTTTATATTATAATTCTTTATTAAAATTCAAGTAATAAAATCATCAATCAGGTAGAACCAGCTTTCTTACATTGGATTGGCTGCGACTGGACCCTAAATGGTATATGTGCATCCATTTTAAATAGCACCGCACCACCAAGTACCATTACTTTATACAATACCAAAGCAATTTACCATTTATTAATATACCAGCATAGCTATTAACCATTAAATTATACTCAACCACCATAGCAAATCCCATTACATTATACACATCTAACTAAAGAACGTACCATTACTTTATAACCCACAAAGGCAATTTACCATTAAACTGTACACCACAATTACCTATTATTTATACACCACCATAATTTATTATCACTTTATAAAGCATCATGTAGCAAATACAATTTCTTTGTACAGCATCATAGCAATTTATTATGACTTTATACACCACAATAGCCATTTTGCTGTTACTTTATAAACCAACCCACTCCACACAGAACTATTGTAAAATTCTATTACTTTATACACAACCATTGGAATTTACCACAACACCATAGCAATTTCCTATTACTTTGTACAGCTTTTTTTCTTTATATAGCGCCGTAGCTAATTACCTGTAATTTATTTAGCATCATAGCTATTTACCTTTTTTATATAGTACCATAGTTAGCTATTTACCATTCCTATATACATCACCATATCTATCTACCTTTAGTTTATATAGCATCATAACTGTTTACCATTAATTTATATAGTACCATAGCTATTTACTTTTAATCTATATAGCACAATAGCTATTTACCATTCTTTTTACTGCACCACAGCTATTTATCTTTACTTTTTATAGCAACATAGCCATTTACCATCAATTTATATAGCACCATAGCTGTTTGCCATTCTTTTACACAGTATCAAAGCTATTTTCCATTCTGTACAGCACCATACCTATTTACCTTTACTTAATATGGCACCATAGCTATTAACCTTCATCATTCACCTCGGCCTTCCTTTTGGATTTCAGAGTGTACTTGATGCTTTTAAGGCTATAACATAACATAAAAAGGCATAGATTGTGTATAACGCGATTTTGGCAGTGGAAGTAGATTAATTTTTTATTAATCAATCACCTATGATATTAATTTATCACCTATGAGGAAGCAGAGAAATAATAATTCGGGGAGACATTGAGTTCGACATGAGCGGATCTTTCTCTGCAATAAAACCTTTAGCACACTACTGACAAATTTACAAATTAGCCATCTCTGCGTTCGAACGATAATTATGACAAACAAATGAATGCGAGGTAGTGTTCAAAGCAAAGAAAGACTGGAGAAACACGACTATATTTACACCTGAACCTGGTGCAATAAAGGTCAAGGCTGCGAAATCGAAATTTATTATATATAGTTATACCTGTTGGCCTGTATACTGGTAAACATTAATGCTGTCATTGATGGGGATTTTGGATTAAATGATAAGTAAAATGTATGTGTTAGAATTATGGATTGGTGGATAACTCCAACTATATGGTGTTTATTAATAATGCTATGTAGGTCAACTGAGTATAAAAAACCCCTATTCACAGGTGAGGAAACTGATTAGTGTAATACTGTTATAATTATATCAGGTGGCCCAGAAAAAACGATAACATCCTTTCATTTCAGCATTTTTCAAATAGTATCAAAACTATGATCATAATATTTCGACCTCATATTTCAGGGATATTAAACCCAAAAAAGGTTTTGAAAAATTGCCTTCTGAATTTTGTTATTTAGTTAAAAGATATCTTATATCCCTAAAAATATGCGGTCAGTATATTGTCATCATAGCTTTGATACTGAATTGAAAAGTGTTATCGTTTTTTTTTGAGACACCCGATATATATGAACACTTTATATGCATAAACCATTAAATCTAGTTGTATTACTCGACGTGGTTTCCCCCTAGATCCCCAACCGTATTTCAGATTAGTTATCTTCGGTGCGATTAAATTAATATCCATTAATCTTTGCCGTTGATAGACGTGGATATATGTTGCCTTTTTTCATACTTTTATGCATATGTTTTAACGTTGCACGGAATTAGGTAAGAGGGCCATTTTGCCACGAAAACGACAGCTAGGATCTTTGTCTAGCCGTCTGAATGACTTGTCTATCTTTCAATGTCTGCCTTTACAGCTCTGACACTATGTTTCAAATTTGTTATGACCTATACCAGACCATCGGTGTTCTTCCTAGACTCGATACCTTCCTCTTTTCGAACTAATTAGATTTATTAATTAGGAGTTAAACGTTTTCAGGTTTTATATTGCAGAGTGCACAGATAAACATTTTTATGAATTAACTGCAACAAATACAGAACAATTCGTTGTGTCGCCTAATTTTCCCGCCTATTATCCAAAGTATGTATACTATATTATAGTATTATATTTCTATATCTCATATATCAAACTTTTAGTACTAGATACTTGCGGCCCATAAAGCACAGGAACATCCTAGTCAAAAAACTGGACCCAATTCATGTCCTCATTCTTCTTTCTGTTTCTCACCTTAAATATCACTTGGTATATGTAATAAACAGTTCAAATTGTTCAGATAATCAATATCCTTTCACATCTTAAAAATTCGAGTAATATATTCTTTAATGGAATAGTAGCATATTTATACAAATGAGTCCGACATCATCTTAATCATTAAAATGTGTTCTATTTCAGAAACGTCAAATGTGGTTTCAGAATAAAATCACCTGAAAATCATGTCCGTGTACATTTAGATGTGACTCGTGCTGCTGTTGGCAACCCGGCAGTGTGTGGATTAGATGCCTTGTATATTTACGATGGTAAGTTTTGTTTCTTCGGTTGAAATATGTTATCGTGTGATTTTTGTCTTTTATTTTCGGTGTCCCGAAGACATAGCGGCTAAAGCAGATGACATCAACTGCAGAAGGAAGATGATGATTCAGACCAGATTTTTAAATTCTATCGCTTTTAGTTACCCACAGTAATAAATATTATTATTAATTATTGTGGCCACAAAGTCTGTCCTGGGGAATTGCCTGATGCCTGGAACATATGTAAAAAGTTTGGTCGAGTTTCTTCACGAAAAGGATTTAAGATTTAAGATTAAATAATGACTGTTTAGTAAGATTTTAGGATTAGGCTTATAGTTAGAGCTAGGAACTAACCATGATTTTTGTTAATATGTTTACGGATTTCTATTTCTAGGTCCTAGTGACAAATCTCGTCTTCTTGGTAAAGTGTGTTATAATATTGGAAGCTATGTTAGCACTAACGAATATATGTTTCTCGAGTTCTCGTCCTACTCCAACGACCAAACCAGAGGTGTAGGATTTAGAGCTAAGTATTACAGCGAAGCAAAACCTATAGCCAAATCAGGTAAGCTGAATATAAAAGTAAAAGATCAGTCAGACAGGCTGATTCTTGTACAGGCCTTAAAATCATACTTAAACTGGCAGTATGTGGTAATTTAAACACATTTAAAATATTTATATTATATTCTAAAGTTATTAATGAAAGTAATAGTGAAAAATCATTCTGCTTGAAAAGATCATCAACAACTTAGATTATACAGCGAGGATTACTACCTACAAATATCAACAATTAATCTGTGTATAAAATGAAAAACAAATTTTAACACAAGCACCGATCCCGATGATGTTTAGATGCAATTCCACAAAATAAAAGAGTCTGCTACAGAACCTTGGTCACGGTCCAGAAATAATTTTTTGTGGAAATATGCATTACTTAAAGTGTAAATATTATGTACTAAAATTGAATGAGGCCCTTTGTAAACTTTTCTGGGAGGCAGCCTCCTCCTTTTTAATTAAACTAAACTCTGAACGCCGTATGAAATATTATATCGAGTCAAAACACAACATGCAGATATAATTTTTTCAAAGTAATACACAGATTTACAAAATTTTCAAGAGAAATAACTGGGAATAAAATGGTAAATATCTTCTAAAAACTGTTATCTGTAGTAATTTAATATATACAAATATGGTTCTAGATTGAGTTATACTACGAAACATCTTCTTTTATTTTGTAGAAGAATTTAACTACATAGGTTTGATAATTGGATTATCACTTTTGGCAGTCGTTATAATTTGTGTTATTCATTGTTTCCTGTATAAAAGGTATAGAATAGGAAAGGTCCAATGGAATTGGTTCAAACCTTATTGTTTATGCTGTAAAATAAAGATACCTCAGCCGTGGCAACCTCCGCCAATAGAAATTGAAAACGAAGACCCATCAGCTCCATCCACCCCTGATTCAGCACAGAACTATGTTTCTATAGGAAATGGCCCTCCTCCGTATGTTCCTTCCGGCGACCCTTTTGAACCTCCACCAAGTTATGAAGAAGTGATGGCAAATATACACCGGCAGATGGCACCGACGTCTAATAGACCAGAGACAACCTCTATATGATCTGAGAATATCATATTAAATGACATGGTTTTCAGTTTGTACAATATATTATGATGTATATATTTCGCGTTTTTATAATTATTAAAATGACCGTTTACCTTCTTATTAGAAAATCGGTATGCCATTTAATCAGTTTTAAGGGCTAACTACTCCCTTCTTAGTATAAGAAGTCTTTGCCCTGACCTAGTTACCTCGGTCCCTGACCTAGTTACCTCGGTTTTAACTAATCGAATTACACTGGGAATATTCAGAACAACCAATGAAAAAATATGAACTATGTTCTGTGATAAAGTAGTCTAATGCTGGTGAACTCACACTACCGGTTTAAAACTTTCCAGCTATAGGTGGGAAGGGTAAAATGAGAGGTGTCTTTTCGAGGCGAGCCCAGAAGACCCTTGAGGCCAGAAGTCAACGGATTTCAGATGGTCTGAGATGGATTTTGAGCTTAATTTTCACTTCAAACTAAGGCCTTTCACAGGCCTAAAGGGGCCCAAACAGGAAACGACTATTTCTAATTTCCCCAAATCTGTAAGGAATGTCAACTTCAGACATCAAGATCCGAATCTGAATAAAATATATAAAATGCAATGACTATATTGTCTATGCTTACTCCACTAATTCATATGACATCTCATGCCAAATCAAATAATTCTACCTTGTTTAACTTTTTCCAGAGAGCCCGTTGAAAACTGCCCAAACTGTGAAACGAAAGACTGACTAATATCTATTGTCTAGATGTTCAGAAACGGTATTTATGAAATATTGTCCTTGACAGAGTAAAAATGCACATGACATTCTATGCACGCTATTGATTTGATGTAGGTGACAGTGATATGTTACTTCGGACTATGGATCATACTCAATACTTATACGCTATCTTGTATTGTAAAGTTAGTTTTAATAAATATGTAAACAATGAAAGTTGACTATCAGAATTTTAAACAGTTTTAGAAGGTGTCCAATAAAAACGCCTTAAAAAAACTCGTCTCTCAAGAACAATAAAGAACCATCCTTCAATTAAACATGGCGATTATTACCTCATTAACACGATGTTCTCCATCATTGGACTATATTAAAGAAACTACACACGAACATTATGAAAGGCAATGTTCGACACAAAATTAAACACAAGACAAGAAAATAACAGCCGGGATCCGAAGAAATCCTTCTGTAGTTGATAAATTGATTAAGTTTTAAAAAGATGGTGTGTCATTAATACAAGAAAATGTCGACCTATCATTAAAAGGAATGACTTTTATTGATATTCAAAACTGAATGTCTTCAGTCGATGAGTTGTTTAAATCAAAAGCAATTGTGATTTGTTTATGGTTATGATTTGTTTATAATTTCAATTACAACTTAGTGGTGGTAATGACGTTTGGCATAAGGACAATTAATAAAAATTTGTTGCGGTTGTATTCCTCTGAAGCTGATGTCAATGACCCAACTCTAACACCAATTGCTAATATCACCTACTGCAGCTAAGGGAAATTCAAAATACAGTCACTGGTATGTAAACCTATATAAGATAGTAGCAGAAAATATTTGGCAGCAAACAAGTATTATTTATTGATAGATTGGTAATTGTCATTCACTTTGACTATTCGCCGATTCTTTCATTTCTGGTGTCTGACGTCTTCTTCCGGTTTCACAACCTTCCAAACACAGAAAATGTCGCTAATTTAGACTGTTCTAGCACGTGACCTTATTAACCCAGAAGGTTGATTTTTCAGAGATTTTGCAATTTGCCACAGCCAGCAAAGAAGTAGAGCCTACCAATAACCCGAAATAAACAGCAAACACGGAAATATTTTACAGCTTTTAAAACAGAAATGGAAACGAAAACAACAGAATATAAATTGAAAAAACTAACAAATTAGCTTAATCCATCGGAATCTTCACTGACATATTATTTGTAGAGGATTTTGATTAAAAAGCAATCTGATATCAACACGTTAAGTAAACATGAATGGGTTAATGATAATAAATTATTAACTTTCATTTGAAAATTGTGAATAAATAATCATTTACAAAATGCGTTAAAAAAGTATAAATCACAAAATCAGTTTTGTATAGAAAAGATTTTAATTCCTATTCATCCTGAAAATCACTGCAGTTTAATTATTATTTTAGTAAACAGCAAAATTATAAAATATTATAATTGACAGTTGACAGTTTTGAAAGTTGACAAAATATTATGCTAAAGGCAAACTCATTTCTAGAAAAAGTGCAAGTGAATTAAATGGTATTACCATGCATGAAGAGAAAATGTGTGCATTATACATTTCTCAAAATAATGTTTCTTGTGGTATACTGTGCAGGTGACGCACTAAAATGACTCGAAATCCGAAATCAGTTATCAGATGCTAAGAAATGGTATATTGTGGGCATACATTATTGGAATTTGATCGAATGGTCGGAAGGTGGACACCAAGGCCATTCAAGGCACCATTAATGCAGAAAGTATACGGACGTGATGTCATCGAGAACACTTTGAAACCACATGTTTCGACCACATCTACCAGCATGAAAATGCACATCCCCCCCCCCCCCCCAACCAACCACCCATTTCCAGAGATAGCCTATTATGGGTATTCAAGTTCAAGTTCCTCTACCACAAAACATGACAGAATCGTCAAGATGCAAACACTTGTTTCACAAATTGTGATAGTTTTCATGAATTTAGGCCTACCTTTAAGTTTGAAATGGAATAAATGATCAAGGTTGATTTCACGAATATGTCGTGAAATTAATTTACACACCATAACCATAAGCTGTTTAATAATGCCACCTCACATTGTAATAATACAGTTTTTTACATCAGCTTGTCTTGAGAAATATTCTGGAGATATTTCAACTTGTATTAACATGAGGATTCCACCAACACGTGTTTAGGGAGTGTTACTTAATGATTGGTCAGAAGGGACCCTTAGGTCATCACATTAAAATATCATCCAATCAGATATCTATGGTGGTTCCCCGGCTCTTTCTGCATGAATCTAACTGTATTATGAATTAAAACTTGTGCTTTGAAACATGTCGAGTGCTCGTAAGGTTTATGTGACCAGGTTGGTGCCACAGACCGGCATAGACATCCTGAAACCGGAATGTGATCTGTCATTTTGGGAGTCGGACGAAGCTATTCCACAAGACGAGTTACTGAAAAATGTGAAAGGAATTGACGGTTTGTTTTGTATGTTAACTGATAATATTAACAAGGACGTGATAGATGCTGCAGGTAATTAAAATCTTTATTTTTTTTTTTTGATTGTAACGTAATTTTTGGATTTTTGATAGGGATAACCGGTAACCTAGAAAAGTCTGGGTTATCTGGACACACTTCGCAATGTGACATTTACAATGTCAAGGTTGTGGATTGATCTTTAATTATCCATGTTCAAGGGCCTATTGATTTTCTTCTATGAGTTGTTTCCCCTTATTCGTTAATGACCATTGAATTTTTCTATGGACTTTTATGTAGCTTAGGCTACAACTATTTCAATATTGATGCCTGATTTTCTAGGGAGAACAAGAATAAACCTATTGGTGACCACCCGCTTCCAATCAAAAAATTTTCTTCAAATAAAAAAAATTATTGCTTGAACAAGGGATCGTGCTGGAAGCAGCCTCAATTTGCATTTATAGCCGATTTATACTCTTCCTGTTCCCTAATCCATTTCTCCTATGAATAAAATATTGTTCACAGAAAAAAAATCATTATTTATCAAAACTAAAACGAAAAAAATATCTTAAGGTACAAAATCAATCAAATATGGTACTATTTATACATTTTTCGATCCCTTCACTTGTATTGTAAATTATAAGAAACGTTTAATTATCGGTATTTCATGTCTTTACAATTTCAGGGCCTAACTTAAAGGTGATAGCCACAATGTCTGTTGGCTATGAGCATATAGATTTAGTCGAATGTAAGAAACGTGGTATCGTAGTAGCTAATACTCCAAATGTTTCCACTGATAGTGTTGCTGAATTAACTGTATCATTATTGTTGCTGACTTCCAGGCGACTTCTCGAAGGTAGGATATGATGAGAATGCGATCTTCATAAGCAGCATTCTTTCTGTCAATATGATGAATTTTTTTTGTCGAATTTTATGGAACTGACATGAACATAAACATATATTAATTATAAACGATATATTTACATTAGCTATTGTTTTGTCCATTCGATCGATGATGATCTGGAATTTGAAGGCCAGGGTTAAAAAAATCCTAGATTTCATGTTAGAATTTTGCTTAAAGAGGTTGTAATGAGGACTTAGTACCTATCAATTTCCACATACAAAATTTAGAAAACCGCTTTACCATCCCTTTATTGGACTACATTCTCAAACTGACTCACCTTAGGCAATGTCTTATATCTACATATTGCAGGAGTGCGAGCAGTGAAAAATGGTGAATGGGGACTATGGAAACCAATGTGGTTATTAGGAACCGAGCTGACTCAGCGTACAGTAGGAATACTGGGTCTTGGACGAATTGGTTATGGTGTGGCTCGTAGACTACGTCCGTTTGGAGTTCGTAAAATTATCTACCATGACGTTGTTTGTGTGAGCTACGCTTCCGACATTGGAGCTGATTTTGTATCATTTGATGAACTCGTAAAGCAGTCTGATTTTATCTGTATTTGTTGTAATCTCACTGCCCAGACCAGACATAAGTTTAATAAAGATGCTTTCAAGATGATGAAAAAGTCGGCCATTTTGATAAATAGTGGTCGAGGTGGAGTAGTAAACCATGACGATTTGCACGAGGCTTTAGTCAATGGTGAGATAACTGCCGCTGGTATTGACGTCACTGAACCAGAACCACTTCCAGCATCTCATCCACTAGTCTCTATTCCAAACTGCATCGTGCTGCCACACATGGGCAGTAACACATGGGAATCAAGAAACAGTATGTCATCCACAGCTGCAAAAAATATATTAGCTGTTTTTCATAAAGAGAAACCCATGGGAGAAGTTAACTAATTTCTAGATTTGTCCACTTTTGAAAGCCAAAGCCATAATACGACCACAATGTTGTTTTAAATCTTTATATTTGTTACGCAAAAAAAAAGAATGGTTATTTTACATGAATCCGGTACTTATGGATTTATTAATGTATGAAAGAGTATCAAGATTGTAGAGAAATGCTTATTTATATATTGTTTGTTAGTTGTCGATTTTATTGTTTAATATTGTCTGATAAAGAATTTTGTCATTTAACATGTTATTATAACATTTATAGTTTATTGCAAGTACTTCTGATAGTCTAAAACGTAACACCACTCGTCGATAATAAACCTTTAGACTTAAAAGTTTCTGGTTTCCGATAGAATATATTCAAAAAAACATTTAGGGTTAGTAAGTAGTTTGATAATACGTAATTGCTAACAGAGAGAATTACTTAAATATTTCTATATAGCCTCGGGGAGGTAATTTTAATATGTAGCAATCCATTTAAATTGGGTTTCACAGTTCCAAAATGTCCTATACTACTATGGAGAATATCTAAAAAATCTAATTCAGTTTCCTCACTTTGAATGCCATTTAATGATATAATTATACGTATTTCAGGAATTATTATGATTGAACATATCATTGTTTGTTTTTTAAAACATTAGAATGGATCAAATAAATAATAATTTAAAGGTTTACTATATTTATGCCATATTTCCGGTGTACTTTTAAGATATTTTCTTCTTGTTGTTGTTTTACTGAATAAATACATATAGTAAATACAAGCATTTTATAGTATTTTTATTTTATCCCCAGAATCTCATTTTAACTGAAATGAACATGAAATATATAATCTCAAACTTGGCTGGTAAGGGTATAGATTCTTCAGTGGACTTAATATAACTATACAACTGAATCTCGGTATTAGACAATAAATTCATTAGACTAAGTTATTATAGACACAGCTTTATGGAACAACGATCACTGGATAAAGTGATGCAATATTTCCACGCCGAAACGTTGCATTTTTTTTTAACCAGTAATTGTTATTCCATTGAACATTGTCTATATATCGCTAAATGCCATTTAAATACTTTTAAGTAATTATTGAAAAACGCTATTCAAATATTTAGCGTTTTTCAATATTTTCTGAAAGCTTTATGGATTATTACTTAATTTTGTAGATGTATCAGATTATTGCGGGATTCTGTTGTATTATCATGACATAATGTAAAGCCACTGGTGAATATAAACTCTAGATATTTTAACCAATAAAACATTTAAATTTCGTGGGTCATCCTAAGAGGTAGTATTCCTTTAAAGGAAAGAACAAATTTTATGTGAATTTGTTCCCAACTGTTCGAATATCAATTCCGAACCTCTCCCCTTCTGAAACAGATCTGCGGATTTGTATTGGCAGTTCATTCAGTATGCTGACTCTATTGCCGAGTATATATTGCTGAACATAATTGCATGGCACTTATATTTGCCAATGGGGGGTTAGGTTTGATTGTGGATCGATGTCGATCAACAAAATGCAATTCACAAGACTTATATAAAAAATACACTATTAGATTTATGAATTTTAAAAGTTTTAATTAAAATATAACAATATTATAATATTATACAACAATAAACCAGCTAGTACAATCGATGATTGTCTGCAATATCAGAAAGATCAGACGTTAGAGAATGATTTATTTAGAATATAAATCATCTCTTGGTCCAGAAGGCCATAATTTCGTATCTAAATTTGATTGTTGTTAAACTAAATCCTTAACCAATTAAATACATTAAATCAAAACATCGTGCAAAAGTGATCATGGAGAAAACAAGTCTACAATAGACAATATAACAAGTAGGTCTCAAATCGACCTTACGACTCATAGAATCTAGGACTGAATTGTCAATGATGCAATGAATAGAACACCTCATATATAAAATAAATCAAACTTCACTGAGCCAGCAGATAACAATGCCATATAGTAAAATTATCTAAATAGTTAGAGTTACAAGCTAGTTACTGTGTAAAGAATAAATGTTAAGACAAATTATATACAAATTTCCCAGTTATCAGAAAGAAAACATATACAATATCCAATCAATTTATCATTATTTTTATTGACAACATGACAAAATAAAAATAAAACAACATAATAACATCAGATTGCATAATAACACTATTTACACCCTTTACTCAATTAGTACTAGTCAAAAAAATGCATAAATAATTACAGCTTGCTATATCACAAATATAAGGGAATCAATTGCACAATTTGGTGATAAAATAACCAACAAAATGAAAATATCAAAGTTGCCTAGAAACCATCGTATATCATGAGTTAATATAATTCACTTCTCTTGCCATGTTCTCAGTTCTTTGTATAGTTGTCCTCTCAGAGATAAGTTGACCATGAAAGAAGCTCTATAATTTCTTTTATTGATATCACTATTATATATATATATATATATATATATGAATAAAGCTGGACGCTACAAGTCAACATGACAAGTCCAAGATGCCAACATTTCAGAGATTTATAGCCTCCCTTCCTTCATCAACATTGTATTAGAATGCTGGTGTCAATGAATTAGTATTTCTGGTAGTAAAATAAAGCACTTGGTTGTATTTGTAGCTACGTATTTAATTTGATTTTACTTGCTTATTCTTATTCTTTAGCTCCAACAATAATTTTCCCGCCATTGCAACAGCCGTTTTGTGACGTTGATCGAATGAACTCTCCTGAGTTTGCGGGAGAAAAACGCAATTATGAAGTCCTGATAAAGGATATTGGTAAGGTACAGGACCTTGATTGCAAGAGTTTATTCCAAGTGCGTCAAATTTCCCATCTTTGAGTGTTTGATACAAATGGACGAAATTAACATTGCCTTCTGTTTGACGCCTATCTCCAAGAACAACAACAGCATTCGGCTTCATCATATCAAATGTGTCTTCATCAAATTGTTTCTTTGAACGTTCATCATCAATGTCACAAATACACAAAACATCAGACTTCTCAAGAAGTTCTTCCCATCCGACTAATTTTATTTCTGGTTCAATGTTTTTAACCATTTTATAAGGGTGTACATCATGAGCAATCACAGTTTTAATACCATAAGATTTGAGCTTGCGAGCAACCGTTTCTCCTACTGAATTTAATCCATAGATACCAAAGGTTAAATTAGAACATCTTTTCCAATATGCTTTGTTGACTTCTGCTGAATCCTTGTTACAATGTGTGTTCTGAACTGAAAATACACAAGAGACCCCCAAGGTTTTATTACAGCCAAATCAATTATATCTTCTAGCCCGTTCTCAACCGACCAATTTCAATACTGTTACTAAACACCATACAAAATTGCCTCTCCAGATATATTACTTGGCCCTCCGAACAATCAAGTCTCGCTCTGGGCCTGTTTCCTCTAATTATTCGATTGTACCTTTATATAAATTCATACAGCCATGCTGATGTCAGAGACGTTTTATCACCTTTTTATGGACCTCAGCATTTGGTGACAAGAACAGACGTTTATTTTATTTTTTATAATGCTATTTATTGTATATATCAATTAGAATATTGTTATTTCAAACTTTATGGATTATTTCATGCAATTGAAATAGAGGTTAAAAACTGACAAAAAAGATCAAATATTATGAATTGCCCTACCAGATAGTGCTTTCTTTAGTGTTAACAATATCAATGCTACTGTTAAATCTGCTACACTCTCAGATCCAGTTTTAGGGCATTCCAATACACGAATATCTCTCTTTTTACACGTTTCCATATCTATATCTTCAATAGAGCTAGACATAGTGACTATTACCTTCAAATTCTGTCCTGAAAAAAAAATAACGTCTATAATATGACATGTTTGTCTCAGCCTTACCTACATCCCATCTATTAAATATACAAATGTTCATTGCGCTTTTTTTCTGATCAAAATGATTCGATCTATTAAATGCTCGACCAAGTTAGTACGTAGACTAAGACGTTATGGTTATAAGTGCGTATTTTTAGAACATGTAGCTTCAAACATGTCTTGACGTTCTTGTACTGGTATTCAATTATAGCAGCGAAAGTCCTAAGTACAGTGCGTTCAAAATGAACAGATCTACTACAAACAGTACATAAATACACATATTGCATCTCAAAGGAATAAATTTTGAATGTTAAATTCAAAAGTATAAATGCAATTTCAACCAACTTGACTTTCGTTGAAAATAGTCTTGTTCTGAAATGTGGTCAAAAAACGTGGCAAATTAATTTTTTTTGTTAACAGCTGACCTTTTTACAAGAGATGGTATGGTAATAAAAAACAATATTAGAGTTGCTACAACTTTTTATAGCGTAAAAATAATTAAATAACATATTTTTACTTGTTTAAATTTTTAGGAGCGGAGGCTGAAATTGTGAGTTATTTCATATATATACATATTGTATTCAATTTCATTGAATATTGTAAATATATATATATACATGTACAAGTATAATATTATATAAAAGACAAAATTATATCTGGACTTTTTCATCTTAAAGTCTGAGGTAACTTGCACACTAATGGGAAGACACCAGTAAGTGATACTTTTTAAGCGATGATATTGATTATTTTTTACCGTTTACCCTTCACAACATAATTAACAATTAATTTACAACTTTATTTATACCGAACGATTCCTTGTAGCCCATATAAACCATAGACAGCTAAATGCTGAAATGTTATTCAAATTAATTTAAAATTTAGGAATGAATTTCATCGCTTTAATCTACATCTAATTTACCGTAATAGGAGATATCTAGTTCATAATTATTACTGTGATAATAAAACAATGATTAGTTGCATAAATTATCAATTTCCGCTTAAACGAATCAGTGACCATGCTATGTAGAAAGCAGATGTAGGCCTAAACCTTCAGCTCCGAATAGAAATTTCCTAGTGACAATCAGACACAGGGTTTGACAATTTCTGATAAAATGGTACTCAAAAATAAAACATACAGCATATATATATATATAATTAAATAAATATTCATAGGTCAAGAGTCTCCCATGTATAGAATTCAAGACAGCATCCCTTAAATCCGTCACTTTAAATAAATAAAAATGATAATAAATGTTACAGTCTATCAAGAGGAGAGTAACAAGATAAAAAGTACCTGCAGCAGCTATAACTTCTGCGTCAATGACGTCGTGGGCCATACACAAAATGGCGTCGACACCAGCAATATTCAAAAGAAGTTCGCCTCGAGGCACGGCACTTTCTGAATCCCACATAGAAACATTACAATCTCTTAGTAGCACATCAACACCCTTCTGTGGAATACGTCTTGTCACATACACCCTGGGTCTCCTAGTGTTACCATTCATTTTGATAGGCTGCGGTTGTGTGACGAAGGAATTTTACATCAATTTCTGACCATTCTGAAATGACAAAAATAATAAATTAGTTAATTATTTATCTTTTTGATAAGTTTAATCATCGCTGTGTATCCTCCCGTTCATTGCTTAAAATCAACCATATACAAATATAAAAATAGTGCAAACTTTCTGGTCGCTAATAACTCCTTTTCATCTACAGGGTCTGAAAACAATGTCTTTACTGAGTGTTCTCCCTTTCGCTTAATAATACAAAGAGGGCTCAGGTCAGCCACGTGACTGACAAAATTTGATCGACCTGTGTGCACTAACAAATGAAAAATGAATGTTGCACATGTTCAACTTTCTATTATACATATCAAATTTAATAATCTACTTGAGAGATGATCTATACTTCATCACTGTTGCAAGATTTCGATCTATGTTTCATTTCGACTGCAACTGATCCAGAGGCCAGAGAAATAGACGTGTAATCTCTTAATCAAGGGAGTGCTTGAAATCTGTCTAGGAGCCGGGGGTGAAGGAAAGTTTCAGCCTCAAAATGTTAAACTGCAATAAGTGTCAAAAGTCCTTTTTTAAATCCATGTCATCTTGACATTCTCCTGTATAGGTGATCTCATTTTCAACTGCACCTTGTCTGCACTAAATAATTTGTTTGTTAGTTTACTAATTTTACCTTTGGTAATTTGCCGAAAAGAAGATTTAAAAACAAGGCAGTGATATTGGGTTATTTTAGAGGTGAAAACAACAGTGTGGTAAAATAATTAATTTGTGATGTTAGTCGGTTACATCTCTGCAAAAAAGCATTGACAAAATGCTCTGAATGTTTATATTACAAGTGCTTCATATATGTCATGCAAACTACTTGGAACAAATGAATATTTTTAAAGACAACTTTAACCTATAAATCGACGTTTGGTGTCTTCACTTGTCTTTAAGCTTTATAATTTGCTATCTTGTCAAGAAAAAAAAGTAACTAAAAGAGTTCTGGCCATTTTATATGCCAAGACAATCGTTATTAAAGTTTATTGATATTATCAGGTAAACCGCTAACATGTACTACTAACAATGAGGGTATAAATGTATATAAAAAAACATTGAACTCAGTCATTAAAAAAAATCTAGATTATTAAACTGATGAAAACCAGGTGATGGGCCAGATTCATCTAAAACTGTGCTTGATAATCTGTTCAATTTGCTGCTTAGAACTTTGGTAGCATGATACATAATATGATTGCAAACGGTCCTATTATAATATGTAAACCACCCTGATTTAAAGGCCCGTATGCACATTATTTAAGCCTAATACAATTCTCTTTTGCCCGAATATCATTTACTTTTAATTTAATTTCGTACAAAACACATAAAATCTTCTCAAATATACTTAAAATCATAATTATACTCTAGGCCAATTTTATCTTTTAATTCTATCTGATAAAGGGTAGAAATTCTCTTTATAGCTGTTTTTGGACCCTTATTTAGGCGATTTACATGAAATGAAATGAAATGAATGGAGTTTTACGTCCTACTTTTAACGATTTACATGAGCTTGCTGAAGTAAATTGCGTAATCATTATTCATAGACTTGTCGGAAATCGTCTTTGATCCTTTTACATGGTTTCTTGAGGAGGAATTGAAAGTTACTTGCATGGTAAATCTATTGTGCAAAAAAATGAAACACGAAATGGATTATATATCAAATTTACTCATCTTTTCTTTCAAGGAATATCGAAGAAAGGAATTTTTATTTACTGGAATACTGAAGTTCAAAATAGCTTTTAGACGCCATACTTATACATATCTACAGTACTTAAAACTGTTATGAAAATGTCACATACAACAATTTATATCTTCGTGACAAACTTATAGACTGTTTTGTCATAAAGATTTGGTATAGTATGTGGCTCGAATGGAAAATATGATTTCAATTAAGGTACAGATAAATATATTGAGTTAATTGTTGGTTGGTGCATTCAAAAAATATATTTATCTTTAATTACAATTTATTATATGTATTTAAGGTTTAAACTAATTCTATTTTTGTTAATTAGGTTTTATTTATCATATACAGGCAAATATCTCTCAGTCAATGTTGTTCATTTTAAAATATGTAAACCACTCTGACTAAATATCTCTCAGTCAATGTTGTTCATGTTAAAATATCGAAAATCACTGTGATTAAATATCCCTCAGTCATTGCTGTTCATGTTCAAAGATGTAAACCACTCTGATTAAATATCTCTCAGTCAATGTTGTTCATGTTAAAATATCGAAAATCACTGTGATTAAATATCCCTCAGTCATTGCTGTTCATGTTCAAAGATGTAAACCACTCTGATTAAATATCTCTCAGTCAATGTTGTTCATGTTAAAATATTATGTAAACCACACTGACTAAATATCTCTCAATCAATGCTGCTTATGTTATAACTATTATGATTTATTACTGCCCAATTTATGTTGTTCAAGTTAAATCAAGTAACTATAAATGATATAATATTCGCCAATGAATTGATCTCTTGTGATATTTTGAAATAGTGACTATAGCTAAATTAAAGCCATGTTCGCCATTTTCAAGGTTAATTTGGATCTTGAATGATTTATAAATAGTCTTAACTTAGTCTGTTACCTTGACTACAATAACCACCTTTCTTGTATCGCAGTTTGTAAATGAAGCGATCCGACTGGTTAGTACGCCAGCGAACTCAGCCAATCAGATTGTAAACACTAAGTAGCCAAGTTTACAATCTTTCTGTTGAGAGCTCTGATTGGCTGTATTCCGTAACGTACAATCCAATCAAATCGCTGCATTCCGTGATACTAGAAAGATGGCTATTGCAGTCAACTCCCAAAAAACAAAACATATCCATCATCCACCACACCCTCAAAACACACCTTTTATAGACGTTTAAATAGTTTTAAATACAAGGAAATTTAAAAGTGTTAGATTTTTTTCAAAAACAGGTCAACGATGATAATATTTTATTTAAATAAATTGTATATTTGTATAGCTATATTAACAGTTAATATACTATAGAACATAGGTAAAGTATATAAAAGAACGTAATAAATTTATATGTATTTTATTTGTTCTAAGTTTGAAATTGACTGATATACTGAAAAATAATGTTTAAAACAATTCACAAACAAAACTCACAAACCCTTTTATCTATTGCCCCTCTTAATCTCTATATTGTTTCTTGTTGGTATATATTTTGTTATGTTTTATTCTCTTGCCATTACATCTGATGACGACACGTGTATATTGTGTTGAAATGTTATGTACCCTACCTTATTAAAGAAGTGTGTTTTATTCCATAATATTGTCTTGTGTTTTAGTTATAAATGTTGTTTCAACGATCAACGATCAATGTTGTTTAAATTAACTGTGACGGTTTTTAAAATCAACATTGTCTATAACAACTCACAACGAATTTTAGTTAAAACTTTACCTATTTTGGACAATATTCAGAATCAATTTTAGTTTTACAACCAATGGTGGTCAAAACTCACAACTAATGGTCAAAACGTACAACCAATGGTGGTCAAAACTCACAACTAACGGTGGTCAAAACTCATAACCAATGGTGGTCAAAACTAACAACCAATGGCGGACAAAACTCACAGCCAATGGCGGACAAAACTCACAACCAATGGTGGTCAAAACTAACAACCAATGGCGGACAAAACTCACAGCCAATGGCGGACAAAACTCACAACCAATGGTGGTCAAAACTAACAACCAATGGCGGACAAAACTCACAGCCAATGGCGGACAAAACTCACAACCAATGGTGGTCAAACTCACAACCAATGATGGTCAAAACTCACAACCAATGGTGGACAAAACTCACAACTAACCAACTAACTGTGGTAAAAACTCACAACTAACGGTGGTATAAACTCACAAACAATGGTGTACAAAACTACCAACCAATGGAAGAGAAAACTCACAACCAATGGTGGTCAACACTCACAACCAATGGTGGTCAAAACTCACAACTTCACACAAAAAAAAAGTGTCAGTCAGAGGCTCTCAACATAAAGACTGGGATGGTTCTTGATATTTGTACTTTTATGCTCCTCAAGAAATATTCGTGTTTTGTCATGTTTTTTTTGTCTTAGCAGGATCCATGTAGGAATCGGTTTAATTATTTATCAGCTGATAAACAGATGTAGGTCAATCTCATTACTTCTATTCATAGATTTATTTCAATAACATAGATCTTGATTTTACAACAAAAATAATAACACGTCAGTCCAATTTAATAAATTTATAATTTAACTGCTGTGTTCTATAGTTTGACAGCTAATCATATAATCAATCAGTTGCTACATCAATATTGATAAATACTCAAAAATCAAAACACCTGAATTATGCTTTTTCAAATTCTGGTTTTGACAATTCACAAAAGCATGCTAAAATGTGCCTAAAAAGCAAACCCTACCGTAACGTTCTGTAATCCAATATAATCCTGTACATGAATCTGTTAAGTAGGTTATTTCATCACCATAATGCCGGTTTACTGTTCGACTTCTACTATAAATAAATATCAACAGATCACGTGACTAACAACCAAACAATAATGAAACAACACTGTTGCATCATAATGCGGTTAACAGCTGATAGATAGTCACTTAAATCAAGATCTTTTCACGCAACGAGAACTACTTGTTACACAAAGTTTGCATGTCAGGTACATAATATTATAGCTGCATAACTGAACTCTTAATATATTTCATAATTATTTTGAAGCTATTTCGCGAACAAAAATATAAATATCGTTACTGTATACACTAAACATTCTTAGTATTGCGAGTAGTAATGGCAAACTGTTATGCAATGTATTTCTAATATTAAAATGCATATATTCTGTCGCATGTGAGAAAAACTTCATCCCGAAATTTCAAGAGATGCAAAATTGCAAGCCCACAACACTAATTAAATGATGAGGGTAGATATATAGATTGTGTACTAATCAAGTCCTACTTGAGAATATGTCAAATTGTCCTTTTATCATAATATTATATATCAATTACACAAACTCGACCGACTTGACTCATTACAGAACAGGATATACACCACGAGAACCGACACTATCACCAAACATTAGGTTTGGTACATTTCGCTTCAAAAGCTTCCACAGTAGGATATGAGTGTATGACATAATAATATACTATATGTAATATATATGCAGTACTATATGCACGACAGAGTATGTGTTATGTGAATGTTTGGTATAGTTGTCCTTGAACAGATGAAATAATATACCATGTCATGCAAAGTACATATTGTGAAACCTTGACCTGAGAATGTTGTAAAAGACACGCCGAAGCATCCACTACGTACAATGAATGCAAATATTATATAATACAAACGGGTCATCACAACCAAAGCCCTATATAATGTATATAGGGCTTTGATCGCACTGATAGCACCAGATTAGTATTCCAAGCAATAAATAGTAGCATCTTTTATCAATGCCATACAGAACACGAAGGGTGTTGAGCATAGGAAAATATTTTTGTAAATTTTTTGTCTTTTATAAAGACGCTGAAATGCGGCAACTCTGCGGAAGCGCTATTTTCGAAAGCCTCTCATGGAGCGTCTCAGAGGGTTCCAATTAAATTTTCCAAATATTGAATTAATTTGGGGCATTTCGACGCATATGTCATTTTTAAATTTGTTAAAAATAAGGTGTGGGTGCAAACCATTTTATTTAAATTTATTTAGTCCATAACGTTAACGTCAGTCAAGTTTGGAAACTCAGTAGACCGAACACTTCTTCAATTTGATTACATGTATTTCAATATTATCATAAAATGGACGTTTCGCATGGCTGTCTCGTAAACAAAATACCTATTGGAAAAAATTTTGAATACCACTTAAGTGCATTTTTCTTTTTTCTGTTAAAAGCGAAAAATCACTTGAGTTTGTAAGAAAGTATCACAAGCTTTGAACAAAAATTGGGTGGCATTTTTTATGACTATTCTTAAAGTATTTAACCCAACGTGGTATCCAAAAAGGCCGCAAAACACTAACATTGAGATATTTGCTGTTACGTGCCATACAATTACAAATAAAGTGTCTGTATATATTTTCTGAGACAAGGAATCTAATGGAATCGTCAAAATTAAGTTATGTATGATCTACATGCTAAACTCCAAAATGAACGCACTCATCTTTAATCGTTGTGAGAGGAAGATGTCCACGGCAAACATTCGTGAAACCATTCCCCGGGTGCATGACACGGTGATGGCTGATCGTTGATGTACCATACAGGCTGATCAGAAACATGTCAGATTCCTGGCGTCCTGTAAAAGGGTAATTTATGCCGTTTTAAAGCAGATCCATCGATCCCCGCATAGGTCGAGATAATACCTTCTGATTTTTCAACCCGGTTCCCCCTGTCAGTGATGCAGGCAAAGGGTCTGACATGGTAAAAGCATCTAGTAATTTGGATGGAACAATACAGCGAGGTCCCGTGTGCTAGACTGTGCACGTTAAAGATCCCTAAACAGTTGTAAGCAGACTAATGCCGCTGTTCTAGCAAAATTTCCTTCATTACACCCTGTATGGCGTTGGTGCAGCAAAAATGCAAAAAAGTAGGACGTAAAGTTCCATTCATATCATTTAAGTAGATCCAAGTGATTTATTTGCTCGATTGGTAAATATGGGTGAACCTCAATTTCATAATAATCATTTCCGCTGTGAACGACCTCGTCATTAATTGCTGCTCAACATAAATAGGCAACACAACATACAAACAGGGAGGTAAAACAAAACCAATTCCAAAAGTTCAAGGGAAGTAACTGATGAAAATATTTTTATCCAATTTTAACGGTTCAAGGAAGGGAACTGGTCACAATAGTTATTTTATGGCAAAAAAAAAAATGCCAACCTATTTATTTAGGCTAGTGATGGGGCCTACCTTTTTCAAAATCAAGTGAGTTTTTTACTTTAAAGAAGAAAAATATACGAATCTTTTTTTAATGCCAAAATACCTACACTAAATAACTATAATGTTATAGATATAACCCAACGTTACGTGACATTTTATGTGGTAATTAAAAGCATGTTGCAAAGTATTCTGTATGTAGACCAGTGTGGGCAATGGACAATCAATCAATTAGATTAGTAGATTTTGCAGCGACGTCGGCATAAGGGGTTCAATAACATGAAATAAAAGTACATTCATATAGGCCGTTAGCAAAAATAAATATCATTCTGCATCTTCAATGCTAAAAGTTGATTATTATAACAAGGTACTTAACAAGGAAATAAGGATATCGTACTAAAGGAATTTATGTTTCAAAGAGAGAATAAATCAATCAGTACAATTGACTAAACTTCTGATATCCAAGGCTGATAATCATCACAATTCAATTCGACTGTTACTGCGTCGTAATGTCAATACCTTACCATACCTTGAAAATTTCGGGGGAACCTATTACAGCCTATACAGCAAATCTAAGTTGGAACGTTTTTTTTTTATCTAGGACGTCACCTTTCATATTTATGTTAAGTGTACAAATATAGTTACGGTTGCTGGAATTTCATTAAGTATTGAAAACCGATCATGTTCATATACAAGAGTACGAGTGGGTCAGGTTCATTAAGTTAAACACTAGCATTCGACAGCAAGTACTAAACGAGTTCAGTCGAGAAAATGTATCAAATGAAATACTATTATTTTCCAGTATATCTTACTCGTATAAATGTAATAAAAGTATGGTAGCCTGTAGCAACTAAGATACCTATAACTGAATAATGACTTTATTGATATTGTCATTAAGCTGTTAAAACATCAGAAGACACAACATATTAATGATTAATGTAGAAAATATTGGAAATAAACTCTGACTTACTTTTTTCCCTACAAGTACACAGCTGTTTGTTGTGTAAAGCATCAATTCATAACAAGTCGGTAAAGAGGTCTCGATCAATACTGTAGAGTATATAGGGCTATCTTGTCAGTGTATATACCTAATACTAAACTATACACAGTGCTAGTGAACACTCTCACTGGCCTCCTACCTAAAATCAATTATATCATTCTATTGAATTGTACTCAACCGTTTTAGATTCATCTTTAGTCAACGAACCATAACAATAATCTTCCCACAAGCCAGATTTATGTGAAAAAGTGACCCTTGAATGACCTGTTTACTTTATCAAATATCCCGATAAATAAGATTTAATCTGTTTCCGCGTTTGATAACCGGTGAGAAAGATTTCGCCGAAATTAGAGGCGTTAAATGGCATGTCGATTCAAGAGCTTAAAGCCTTTTGTTGTTGTTATATATACTGGATTCCAATTGCTTATGAGAGCCTTGGCTAATGCATGCAGATAGTAGGTCTAAGTAACGTTCCTCTGGACCATGTCTAATATTTTCCCAAATTCTGTATAGTAGGCTACTATAGTGAGCAGTGCTATTAACCAAAAAACAACAAAGGCTTAATTTTCGGATGATCTTTTAGTTTCTCAGGGATGCTTCCTTCCATAAATAGTTGTATTTTTTATATTATATAGATATATATCGTGTATGTTAACTAGATTACGCATGTTGATTTACAGACCAAAACTGCTATTTAATATCTCTCGTTCAGTATGCTTCAAAGAGTTATTTCCCTTAACATTTCTTTTTTCATGCCAACTATAATTAAATTAAAATGAGTAGCCTTATATCTGTCACTTTCAGCATTCTTTTTTTCAATATTTTCTTTTAAACATTAACCTAAATAAAGACATTAAAATGATAAACCCTAGTACCACAATACTGGTAATCATTGGCTATTGGGTAAACGTGCCTCTTCTGCCCAGTACCGTGGATTAGCAAATAAAAGTAAAAACATTACAACCGTCTAAGGTCATTCAATGATTGAATGTGACCTAACGAAGGTCAAGGTGATTGGTTCGAAAGTCATTATCTTGAATTCAGAGAGAATTACTGACCTAGACACCGGAACTATTTGAATTCAAGGTATCGCCATATTGTAAGATATATACTTCTTATATTAGTACCGTTGTGTAATTTGTTTATCATTGGGTAGACTTTACAATATTTGATTGAATTTCTTTTTGTCGGTCTTGTTGCCGACGTTGACATGTCGTCTGCAAGAGAATGAGGCCTATTATTCATGCACCACAAAACAAGCAACTGAGGCCGCCTATTACAAGAAACAGTCATGTGATGTAGTTTAGGTTGAAGGGAACTTAAGGCATGGGAAGATTCACTTTGCTTCTGTAAAAATCTGCGTACCGGTACACTGTCTGGACTTGGGGGTCTTCTATCTCTCTTTGACACTCCCAATACGATAGCCGCTGGCGCTAGTCTACCTCGGCTTATAGTTATAGAAAGAAAGGGGGTGTTTTGAACCTTGGGTTAGCCTATTTATCTCAATCATTTGTTTGACTTTGAAACTCATTATAATATTATTATGCATTTGGCCTAATGCTGATTTATACACAGCAGTATATCAATATCTTCTTGACAATCTTGATGTGGATAATTTCTTGGGCTACCATTGCCTTATAGTTTTCTGGTTTTATATAATGCTACACGTGGCGGAGCCATTAGGTATAATGACTAGTTAGAAAACGGCAGATATTTCTCCCCTTCCTGCACCTGCTTCCCTGCCTCCGCAACTGCTTTTATACGCGTATATTTAACCTTAATTAGTCTAATGTAGCCTAATTGTCTTTTTAGAGAGATTGCACCATGAAGCCTAAGGTTTATGTTACTCGAATTGTACACGAAGAGGGCTTAAATATACTCAGAGAGAAGTATGAAGTAGAAGTCTGGAACAGTGATGACGTCATTCCTCATGATGAGTTAAAGAAACACGTCAAGGGAATATCGGCATTATTTTGTACCATTGCTGATCAAATTGATTCGGAAATACTGGATGCTGCAGGTAATTGACTGTATTAGTTAGTATCCTAACCGAAATAAATATAAATATCTGAAACAAATAGACCAGTACCGTTTTCTTAATAAAACATGGAAACAATATAATTACCTGATAAAGACATGGTTATCTATTGGTGTGTAACCTTGGCCAGTGCTTTCATTGAGACTCGTATCAATACACCCTAATACAGACTTGAACGTTATTTGATACTTCATATGCCTAGGTACGGTACTAATTTTGATCTAATGCATTGTAGGGGAGAATTTGAAAGTAGTTGCCACTATGTCGGTGGGTACGCATCATATTAATGTTAAAGATTGTAAAAAAAGAGGAATTCAAGTAACCAATACACCAGATGTGGCCTCTGATAGTGCTGCTGAATTAACTGTGGCTTTACTCTTGTTGACTACCAGAAGGTGTTTGGAAGGTAAGTGTTTGTGACAGGTACTAGTAGCACAAATTAGAAACCACCATGAATGAACATTATATCTTTTAGGTTGTTACATTATGGCCCTCATATGTTATTATATATTTTAGACAATGATATTTAACCAATTTAAAAATAACTACAATGGCCTGAAGAACATCGATTGGGCATTTTTTCTTCTTCAAATTTTAGGAATTGAAGCCGTTGAGAAAGGTGAATGGGGAAAATGGAAGCCCATGTGGATACTTGGTACTGAATCGGTTAATCGAACAATCGGTATTATAGGTATGGGCCGAGTTGGATTTGGTGTTGCTCGACGAATGAAACCATTTGGTGTATCAAGAATTCTTTATAATGACGTAGCACCATCATCCTTTGCAGCAGACATCGATGCTGAATTTTGTTCACTTGATCAACTTTTAACAGAATCAGATATTGTTTGTATTTGTTGTGCGCTCACTCCTCAAACAGAAAATCTGATCGACAAGGCAGCATTTCACAAAATGAAATCTAATGCAGTGTTGATAAACACATCTCGTGCTGCTGTTATTGATCAAGAAGCTTTATATGAATCTTTAAAGAACGGGGTAATCCATTCAGCTGGCTTAGACGTTACTAACCCAGAACCTTTGCCAAAAGATCACCCACTGCTTACTTTGGACAATTGTATAATTTTACCACATCTTGGTACAAACACAAGTGAAACACGAGCCAGTATGTCTATAAATACTGCTCTGAATATTGTAGCAGTTTTGGATTCATGATTTCCGAATTTTTTTGCAAAATGCATTTATATTCTTTGTTATGTAATTTTGGTTGCTATAAATATCTAACAAAGTTGCAGAATACCACATAACTAGAGGAACATGTGATAGAAGAGCACATTTTAGTAATTGTTGTTATTTTTGATTTGGTTTATAATAAACGACTAGAATATATCATGCACTTAGTTCATACAATGGTGCACCTGCTTTAATATAAAGGCCTCGCAAATTCTTCAAGATAAAGTCAAATGAAAATTTCGAAAAAGTCATTCCATTACTTTTTAAGTATGGTTGATGAACCACTCAGATCACATTGATCTTGAAATATTAAATGTATGCAATGATTTATCTCACAGCAAAGGAAATATATTAACTAACTTTAAACTTATTATAAATCCCATACGAATTATCGTGTCCCATTTGATGGCATGTCTAAGTAGCAGGATAGCAACCATTGACTCTAGCTTAGGAATCTGCCATGGATTTTGTGTTTTTAAACAATTTATGTTAAAAATGTATAGAACGGACCGAAAATACTGATCACAAATATCACAATATACATTGTCTTATGTGAATGAATGTCGAGAATTGCTTATCTAAAAGTAGTTACAATGTGGTAGTTAGATAGACACGATAGCATAATAAGACACGATTTTGAAATCTTATAAGTGTTCTCAGTGAAATTAAACCTTCCAATAGTCGGCATGTAAAATGAAAATCCAAGTATCGTCACTTCCGAATGTAATTATTTAAGTTTTTTTTGTATTTGTTTTTGTTTTTATATGAATTTTTTGATTAGACCCTAAGGTTGGGTGATCTGCAAAGTCAAACTGGACAACACTTAAGCAAACATCTAAAAGTTAATACCTTTTAATGGAATTTATAAACAAACTTATTAAAACATAGATAGTCCTCTGATTTTAAAGGAAACACAATCAAAAGATATACATTACAATAGAAAAATACTATAAGGCATTAAAGTATGGTAGTTCTCTTAATTCTACTTTATAATTCAGCAACCATTTCGGTCCTTGGTGTCTCCCACCTTTTAACTCATCTTGCCATACACCAGATGGTAGGTAAATGTCCCGAGATGTCTGACCTTTTTTTATAACAGGAGCAACAAGAATTGAGTTTCCTACTAAGAATTCGTTATCCACAGTTAACGCAGTCTCATCCTTTGGAGAACTCCACCAAATCGGACGAATTATTGGGTCCCCTGTTGTCATTGATTCCTTTGCTAAACTTACCATCATAGGAGCATATTTAGCATGTAAATCAGTGTATTTCCTGCAAAGCTCTATCACTTCAGTATCGTAGATCCACGGTGCTATAGAATATTGTATGGTGGGAAAGAAGGTATTTATTTCCATCCACCTGATGAATAGTTCTCTATCTGGATAAGCTCCACCTTTAAATGTTACCAGATCGCCATATGCATTTCCACCAACCATATCAGCTAAAACGAAGGGGTAACCCAGCAATCCAAAAGTCAAGATTGTAGGTATAAGAGTCTGTATCCCTGCCTTGTCATCCCATGATGAGGATCTGTCAAACATTCTTACAAATATAGGAAGATGTTGGGTTCGATATGCTATGCGGACCTCCTGATGTCGTATGTTGATGTCAGCTCTGTACGCTAATGTCGCCCATAAAGTTGCAAATTGTTCGGGAGACCGAAGTTTACTTTTGGTGACATAATTCTTAGGTAAGTAAAAAGATTCACCAGCATCAAATTTGAATGAGCTAACGCCATACTTTCTCTGCAAATTGCGTAGCTTGTGCAAAAACCAATCGACAGCCATTGGATTAGTAACGTCTAGAATTCCAGCCATATCTCCATCCCACCATCGGACAAGAGCTGGCACTGTGTCACCTTTACTCTTGATCAGAAATCCACGACTTGCAGCTTCAGGGAAAGAGCTGGAGTTTAATTCCATGAATGGGTGTACCCAGAGTGTAACTCTAAAATCTAGCTTGTTCAATTTATTGATCGTCTTTAACGGATCGGGAAACTTCTTATTAAACTCTAGATCTCCATAAAATGGCGTCCAATCGTCATCGATTTCTATCTGAGAATTAGTAAATCCATACCTGATCACAGTATTAGCATATTCTACAGTTGTCGTATCATTAATATCTTTATTATACTGAGCCCAAGTACACCAAATTGGTTTATAGAATAGCGTTTCGTCTGGAATGTTTTCTGGTTTTGTGTAATAGGTATTCAGCAGGTACGATCTTATTGTCCTTACATTCCCAGCTTGACATATAGTATAAGACAACCTTGGAAGTCTTTGTGTGTTTAAATACGGATAACCCACATTTTTACTGGAAAAGCACATCCTTCCATCGCCGGAGCTGTTGATGCTTAAAAAAGAGGAATTTCATCCGGTATATAGAGACCAAATCCTGCCGAGTTAAAGAACAATCTTTCATGTACACCTCCAATAGATTTATCATGAAAAAATAAATCTGTGGAAACAAATGGAGTCTCGGACATTACAATCTTCTCCAACGGCCACGGTTGCCAAACATGTTGAAAACCACCATACCAATGTGCTTTACCAAGATCATAACAGTGCTGTAGTTCAGATAGATCTAAGGTTTCTGAGCTCCATTCTATGTCATAACATGACGCTTGCTCTGATGAGTAGGAATGGATTCCAAGCCTGGAGTCATCATACGCTACCTCCAAGTCATGACCCTTTGTTTTCACGTCCTTGATGAAAGCAGAATGTCTGATATGCCCATACAGCTGATCCTTTTCATTTGGGCCTATCCTCAGCCTCGACCCGTTAAGAGTCAATCCATGTAGCTTGTATTCACTGCTAAAGCTTTTTGTAATCTCACCATTATGGTGCACATATTGAAATATAACAAACGAAGTTATTGTACTTAATATAGTCGCTGTAAGAACATCAGGTACACTCATGTTGTACAGTTTCAAGTTATTTTAATAGTTTTAGTGTAATTCCTCACTACTACAGTATTGTACTCAGACTGACAACTTATCTTAACCTTGGGGTGCTAACCTACTTACTTTGTTTGAGCGAATAAGTATTATGCAAACATTGAAAATATTATCCACAATGACTATGAGCAATATGAAACTAAACAAATAATCCATGCATTTTCAATTTCAAGGCTTTGTAGAGAAAAATGAACGTACGAAGTTGTTCTACGCCTTATTAAGTCCATTGAACCAGGTCGACTTGGCAGATTCATTTCACAGTGGCAAGGCGAGTGATATAATATTAAAGGCAACACTGATCTGTAGCTTATAAATTTATAGATCAGTGGGTTAGTCAGGTAAAGTTAATCCGAAACTCTCTAATTATCTGTGATAATTCGATAACGCAGAAATTTGCCTTGTTCCTTTGAAAAATTAACACCAATTCGGGGTAGTCTACTGACTGGTGGGCTAGAAAGTTTCGCATTAGAAATAGACTTGAGCAGAAAAGTAAAAAACTTCACTTCATTAATCTGTCTTTGGGTCTTTGATGGTTATCGGCTGTGAAAAGACTTTGATGCATATTTCAACCAATCGCGTTTAACGATACTCGTGACCCGATACTTAAACATGTCAGCGCCCATGAGGTGTTACACAAGAAGAGTTGTTTTCGAATAATTGAGTAATAAACTATATTAATTTGCTTAAATTGCTTATTTTTGATAATAACATAAACATGGGGAAGAATAGCAAGAAATCTGGGCAGCCGATGCTTGGTAGAACTATTATCAAAGACAGATTTCGTGGGAAGAACAAAAGTGGTGGTACTGGTGGAAAACAAAATTATGTAAGTGTCTATTTATTGAAGATTGTCTCTGTCAATCCTCCCTGTTGTGTGAATTCCTTTCAGTCTGCATAATATGCTGTTATCAAAACATAAAAATAAATCAGGAAAAAAGTGCATTATTGAATTTCTAATGAGTTATGTTATTGCTACTCTTATGTCACAGAATCAGCTCTATAAATTCATGAATTAGCACCCCTATTGATAAATTGTTTTGTCAGTGGGAAATTAGCCGACTCTTTTACTAATTTGAAATCTGGGGATAGTGAACTAGAACTGTGGGTGATAAACAAGAGCTTGGTGTTGTAAACAAGAGCTAGGGTGGTAAACAAGAACCAAGAACTTCGGGTGGTAAACAAGAAATGTGGGGTAACTAGAAAAATGTTTTTAATTTCGTGCTTATTAAAAGTATTATCGATATACAAGAGATGAGAACCCCAGCCTCTGTCATGTTCACTTGTAACCTCTTGTAACATTATGTTCTATTAGCATTCTTAGAATTATAGCAGCTTATTCTCGAAATTTTCTGAACTTAATTTATTCTTAGTCATAATATACAATAATACACTTAAGATTGGAAGTTATGCAGTACTGACAAAATGCCCTTATATCTAATGCAGAGTCATGTTGGGTTTGTAGGCCACACATATATCAAGACTAAATTTCATAGTTCCGAAAAAGTATGGCGGCCAATTGACATAGCACCGGTTGACAATAAATAACTATCCAATGGCAAGGTGATAATCAATTTTAAGTAGGAGTTATTTTCATAGTTTGTTCTCCTTTACAGCTAATAATGCCAGTCTACGGAGGAATTACAGTTTGAAAATGGGTGAAATGTAATAAATAAGGGTGGCGAATAATTGTTTGCCAACAAGGTGACAAATATCCTCGGCCATGCCATGGATGGTGTCTTTGAGACATGAATTTTCTCACAGCTAACTGACGCGGAGAGAGGCTTCTCATTTCTAGATATGCTTCTGTATAACCCTATCTATCCAGAGAATCTGATATAACAACAGATATTTGCCTTGGAGAGTGACCACTAACCATTTCCGTGGTAAAATATGGAAGAAAATGGAAACTATCATTTTTGGAATTTGCAATGTATAGAGTAAGGAATCAGATCACTGCATTTATAAACTGAAATGATTTTGTCATTTTACAAAAAATAAATGGGTTGGTTTTGTTTTTCAGTTGCATACAACAGAATTAAATGATGGTTATGACTGGGGTCGACTAAATCTTCAGTCAGTGACAGAACAGAGTAATTTAGAAGATTTTCTGTCTACAGCCGAATTAGCTGGTACTGAGTTCACTGCTGAAAAATTAAATGTGAAGTTTGTAGACCCTGCTGGTAATATTGGTTTATTATCATCAGAAGAGAAAGAAAAAGTCCATGAAGCTCAACAGAAACATAGAAATCTTTTAAGCATTCCACGAAGGTATGGCTTTTAGCTTTTCCTGACTTTTAAGGCTTTAATTTTTAATGGCAAATATGATTTATTAATAAACCAAGTATTAACGTACCTAACTGCAAAACAACATTTTGACGAAACATTGGCAGCAGCTAATGAACTTTTCACATGAGGAAGTATATCAATCATAAGAGAATAAGTCGGATATCAGATAATCAAATGATATTTTTTGTGCTGACATGCAGCATAGTGCTGGATTGCAAATGAATGCAGATCATATATTTGAAATGTATACTTAACATTTGATGAGCAAAGTATAGCAAAATAGTTTGTATTTGAAATGAAACTTACTTTCTTCTGTTATTGAGTCAACACTTCAAGTATATTGCCAAATTTTTGTTTATGAAATGAAAAGAATTTATTGATTGTTACAGACCAGCATGGACAGAAAAAACAACAGGAGAAGAACTAGAAATGTTAGAAAAGGAATCATTTTTGCAATGGAGAAAACTTCTAGCCAAGTAAGAAAAATACCTCTAGGAGGATTTTGTCCATCTGTTATAAACCCTCTAAAATCTATTGTCAACAACCATTTGTAATGAAGCTTGATATGCATATTGATTATCATTTTCTAAATTGCTCCACCTTTTTTCATCCCTTTTACCTTTGTATACAATACAAAATGGAAGATTTTGTGTTTGAGTTTTGTATTCCTTTTTGGTAGTGTTTATAATTTGTAGATTACAAGAAGAAGAACATATAATTATGACACCGTTTGAAAAGAATTTAGATTTTTGGCGTCAGTTGTGGAGAGTAATTGAAAGAAGGTAAAATACCTCAAACTTTTGTCTATTCCAAAGTATTGTACAATATATAATGCTAAAAATATTCCAAACTTTGAGAAAAGCAGGCCTCAATTTCTATGCTGATAAACAAAAAAAATGAATTTTGGCAGTAGCCTATGTAAGTGGTGGTAGTAGTGATTTTGTAAAGGGGTTTATTGAAAAGGACAATTTATAATAACATTAATTTCTTTTTTCGACAGTGATATTATAGTCCAGATTGTTGACGGTAGAAATCCATTGCTCTTCCGATGTAGTGACCTGGATAAATATGTTAAAGAGGTCAATAAGTCAAAGGTTAACTTATTGTTGATAAATAAAGCAGATTATTTAACTAGTAAACAAAGGTAAGACATATAGAATAATTAGGGCTACTTTGGTGCATATTTTCTGAAAGTTATGAGAAATTTTATGGTCAAATTATTTTTCTGCTTTTCTCAAACTGCATTACAGCTAAATTGGACTTGTTTCACAAATTCTAACAAAGATGTAATCCAGACTTAAGAAAAACTGTAATTCGATTGGTTGATAAAGCTAAATTTACTATTGATTTTAGTAAAATTTAAAGTTTACATACTGTTCAACTACCATTTGTTTCAGAGAAAGATGGTCAGAGTATTTTTCTAAACATGGTGTAAAGATAGCTTTTTGGTCAGCTTTAGAGGAAACTACTAGACAAACAGAGGTAAAGACTAGCAGTTAGTATTTTAAAGCTTACAAGAACAAGAAACCCATCATGTCACATGGATGTATTGACTCATTGAAAATCATGTGTTATATTATTGAACTGTAATATTTTACAGGAAGCACAGCAAGAGAAAGAAAAAGAAAATATTAAAGATGATGAATTAGATTTAGATATAAGTGACAGTGAGGGAGAGGAAGACTCATTTACTACAGAGTCGATACAAAATTTAACACTGGATCACAAACATGAGTTAAATGAACCTTCTTCATGTGACACTGATACAAATCTGACGATTAAATCAATTGCAAGTCAATCAAGTGATAAAACAGACAGTTCACAGTGGATAAATGAAAAATCAGACTTTTCAAATCAGTCAAAAGGAATTGGAGATACCAAGACAGAAAACAGTGCTACATCCTCAGATAAAGTTGTGAATAATTCATCTAATATATTATGTGGAGAAGAGTTGTTAGAATTATTGAAGTCACTACATACAGGACCCTATCATACTGATCATGTTCTCACTGTTGGTATGGTAAGTAGTTTTATATGCCAATAAAAAGGCAAGCTGTAGTGAGTTGTGTATTTGCTCAATTTAATTGATAGCTTTATGGACAGCTTTGAATGAGACAGTTTCCTCTCGTTCGTCAAAGCTGAATCTTGTCAAAACTGTAGTCAGTTTAAGTAAAAATGTTCTTCACCTGAAAGGATGTGTGATTATATCTTTATGTATTTATATTTTAGGTTGGTTATCCCAATGTAGGTAAAAGTTCTACAATAAATGCTATATTAAAAACTAAAAAAGTGCCTGTATCAGCAACACCTGGTAGAACCAAACATTTTCAGGTATGATAGATATTTTAATACCTAAAGCATATAAAAAAAAAGAGCAGAATATACATACTTTCTTAGCAGTTCTGACATATAAAGAGAACAAAACACCTAATATAAACTTTGTAATCTGTGTCGTTGGCTATTTTTAAAAATGCTATGATTATATATCAGACATTGTATGTGGAACCTGATTTAAAGTTATGTTTTTCTCTATATATATTAGACATTGTATGTGGAACCTGATTTAAAGTTATGTTATTCTCTATATATTTCAGACATTGTTATGTTATTCTTTATATTATTTCAGACATTGTATGTGGAACCTGATTTAATGTTATGTTATTCTCTATATATTTCAGACATTGTATGTGGAACCTGATTTAATGTTATGTGATTGTCCAGGATTAGTGTTCCCATCATTTGTATCAACCAAAGCTGAGTTAGTTATTAATGGTATATTACCAGTTGATCAAATGAGAGATCATCTACCACCTATTAATCTGATATCCTTTAATACAACACACTACATATCCAAATAATGAAACAACTTTTGTGTTGACTTTTATAATTTTTATATATTGAAATATATTAATGTACATATTTTTCTGAAACATAAGTGACATCTTATATTTCTTAACTGATTGAACATCTGTGAAAGGATACCACGACATGTATTAGAGATAGTATATGGTATCAATATACGGAAACCAGGAGAAGGGGAAGATCCAAACAGAAAACCAAATGCTTATGAACTGCTTAATGCTTATGGAGGTAATGATATCGATTTTTTTTTTTTTTGGTGTAAAATAGAACAAAGTCTGCTAATTTGAACGGCTATTCTATCAACTCCTTATGGTTCGGGCTGTATTTGTCTAATGTCATCATTTGGCATGATTCTTTGTTTATGATTTAAAATCCTAGAGCAAGAAATCTTTCATGACAATATAGATATTGATTTTTTGATGTATGTATCACAGTATATATAATTATTTCAGCTATGAGAGGTTATATGACATCACGGGGTGCACCAGATGGTCCTAGATCAGCAAGGTATATTATCAAGGATTATATTAACGTAAGTGTTTATAGCATTTTGTTCTTTGAAATTATGGAAATGGTCTTGCTTAGCTTCTGCTATAAAGAATTTACATAGATTGGTATAGGTTTTAAGAAGGGAAATATTTATACAGCTGAAAAAAATGCAATGTGTGGTTTTTAAGGTTGTGAAGTAAACTTGTATTCAGCTTTATCTCAAAATAATGGTAATAAAACAAGTTAAAACCTAGTGATACTACATCTTAGAATAAACATAAAATGTAGTTCTCAAGAATGGTCAATATGAGTATATATTCATCAGTGAACTTACCTGGTGTCATAAAGTTTCAACAGAATCTAGAAAATTGGAAAATTCATAAAACTAAGTGATTATTGAAAAACGCTTAATCATAATATTAAGCATTTTTGAAAAGTTAATTGCATTTTTATTAAGTTTTTTGGATTTATCGGATTATGTAAGGATCCTGTTATGTTATTTATGACACCAGGTATATCTACTGATGAATATATGCTCTTATTGGCCAGGTTTAAATTTTTTAAATTTATGTTTATTCTAAGACGTAGTATCCCTTTAAGAAACATACTGTAATGATTAAAAATAGTACTAATTATTATTTATATTTGTTCAGGGAAAGATTTTATATTGTCATCCACCACCTGGTATTGAATCAAGTGATTTTCAAGAAGTACAAACGATTACAAAATATCAAGTTAAAATACCTATTCCAGAACCACAAGTTAAACCAGATACTTCTACTAGTAAAACACAGGTAATTATCCATATCTAGTTCTTTATATAGGATTTATGATACACATCTTAATAGATATTTATAAAGAAAAGTTTTTAGCAAGAAACGTGTGAAGTAGGTCTATATACAAGTTTGACTCCTATTGTGGGTCATCATGTCAGTCCATGTTATGATATTATGATATTTTTATTTCTCTTTTCAGACCAAGTCTAGTTCGTTAGATAAAGAGTTTTTCTCAAAGGTATGGACACTTTATATATTGTTACATCAGAAGTCATAAGGTAAACCAATAAATTGTTGATCATCAAAAATGTCATGTTAAGTTTGAATTTCATGTGTTATTAATGAAATTAATTAAATGAAGATATCTATTTTGTAGATGTATGCAGCCTCCCATGTTAAAGGAGTGAAATGTATTCGTGTAGCTGGACGTCCTGATCTATCTACCCCATACAGTAGTCAGCAATCATTGAATACAATCGGAGAAAAACCATGGAGACATCATCATAATAAAAATAAGAAAGAAAAGTTACGAAAAGTGTACTCTCATCTAGATCAACATGATTATTATTAAAACATAATGTCTCTGATATTTAACCGTAGATCTTGATAGTACAACGCAATCTGTTGTGTTCTATGAAATATTTTCTTGACAAAAGTGCTATATTTATCTTCTAAATATGATATTGCCATCATATACTTTCATGTTTGAATTAATGAGAGGTGAATGGCCTCTATATTTTGTGATGATTTTATATGGAATGGATAAGAGCTTATCTCATGATACTGATATTTATTTTGAATATAAAATCCTGTACAGATAGGTTTGGAAATAAATGTTGACTTTTCAATATAAGGCTGGACCAATTTTTTTTTCTTGTTTTACCAATCTTTTTACCTTAAATCAGAGAAGAAAAAAATCCCCATTGGCTGCACTGGAAGAAAAAATTATTTTTTATCAAATCAATACCAAGAATGTGGAAAATTCCAGGTCAATCCTAGCTTTCGTAATTTTTTCACTCCTGTCCTTTACAAAATTTGGGTCTTTTTTACCCCCTGCCAAGAAAATAAATTGGTCTTGTTTAAGAGATATCAGTATTTGACAAAGTATAATTTACAGTATAAAATGTGTTTTTTACAACTAGTCAGAACCAATCTCAAAGTATGTGCATCAGAGTTACTATTTGATATTTTACAGACACAAACGACAATGCCTATCTTTAATGAAAATTGATACTTCTATCACAACTTTATTAGCTGGATAATGACAATCATGTTATATTATTTAACCTTATTTCTTACTTGCTAATGATAACCCAGCTATGATCATCACTTTTCAGTTAGCTGTCTCTCAGTAGAAACCCTTCAAAATGGTTATTCAATTTAATATATTTATGAAATATATGTAAGAACTAGATAATTATGAATAGTTTATTAACAATGTATATAAAATGTAAAATAAAAGGAATTTAAGGGCTAGATTGTTTTGATGTTGAAGGATTTTTCAGTGAATCCCTTTCAGTTGCAAGCCCCTGATAAACATGATGTTAAATAAATGCACAAGAAAATAAAATACTAAACACAATAAGTTAATTTCACCTTATTTGCCTCATTAAATAATTAAAATCATTCCATATCGAAAAGAAAAGGGGGACATAATTCATGACTGAATTGCCAGTGTAATGATGAAGTTGGCTGTAAGAAGTCAGTATGTGGAGTAATGGATTCAATCAGGTAGTTTGAATATGACATGATTACAGGGAGTGAAAGATATAAGAGAATAAAGGTGTCTGAAGTAAATTAACTGTCGTTGCACCCATCAAAAAATTGAAACGTTACATTTCCAGACATCTCAATATCATTCATACTCTTAAGTTTAAACAAATTAAAAACATAAATACAAATCCACTCTCCTTTGTCATGAAATAAAATATACAAAACACACACATACTAAAAACTAAATCAAAAACATTCCATCAAATAAATCACAATCACGAAAAAAAAAGAAGAAGACAAAACAAGCACAATATTGCACTCTCAAATACCAATAAAAGTAATTAATAAAAATGTTGGAATATCAAATGGAAGGTAATGCTAAACGTAACTTAATAGAAAACCAAGCAATTTTTGACGCCCCCAAAGAAACCAGATAACTTTCTCAAAATACTGGGTGTGACATCATTTCTCACAAAATAAGTATATATACATATGACAGTTAAATCACTGACTGGGCTATTTTTGATCACTGTTAAACTATCTAAGGGACAATTTTTATTTTCCCCAAGCATTGATAATACTTAATTCAACAGGTTTCCTGAGGCAGATACACATTAAAAAATTCAACTGGTTTCTTACTGCTGCAGGCACATGAACTGTTTTGTTTGGTGATTTTTGTCACAGACAAGTCTTGTCAAGAGTTTCAAATACTGTCAGCTGGCACACAAGGGGACAAAAAATCTCAATTTGGTTGTGTTCCGCTTTGTCAATCATATCATATGATGATCATGCAGTTGAAGTGAGAAGGATAGGATAATGATGGGTTTTGTCTGGTCGTGAGTGCTGTCAAACCAATAAATGAATCAGTGACAAATATCAAACTGGTCTGATTTTTAGAATCCTGTCAACAATAATATTGTCCAGGAAGCAAGGACAAAACAGATTTGACTCAAGATTGGCATCTACCACAAAAATCATGTGACCGCTGCATTAGGAAGATACACATTTCAAAAATTAACCTGTTTGTGTAGCTAGGTTACATGGAACCTGACGGATATATTACATAAATAAATAATATTGAATAAATATATACACTAACCATGAAATATAAATGACAATTAAAATCTTGAATAATGTTCTTCATGAGCATAAGTAAATTCAGAAAATTACTTTCAGGTACACTCACGCATCTTTAAGTTACCTCTATTAACTTCATTTATGTTTCAGGTATTCAATTCTCTAGTGTCCTTTGTTGAAATTTATTTATTTTTTGATCAATCTTTATTTCAAAATGAATTGTTGGAAATTATTGTTTGTTTTTCTCTCTTCAACCATGAGTTTGAACAATATTCAATATGACATAGGCGGCCATTCATTAATACGCACTTTACGTATAGACCCATCAAAAACTCTATCCATCCATATAGTTAAACCATTTAACATATTATTAACATACATCACTCTTTTGTCATGAGATTCTACATCATAGTCTTCATCATCTGTATTCTCTTCTGCTGAATCTAATAAACCCATGGCTTCACTAACATTACTGTGTTGACGTAAATATCTTCGTGTTTTACGAGGATGATACAAATAATAATATTTACGATATCCATTTATAGCTAACACTGTTCCTACACAGTTATTTATTTTGATTTTTTCTAGTTTGATTTTATTACCAAGACTTGTCTCTAGTAGGTTTTGATACCAACTAATATAATATTCTAATTGTAAAAATCCAAATGTTAAAGCACTATACCTGTAATATAAATAATGGTTTAGTTACCGGTACCAACTAAGAGGAATTAGTTCCAACATGCATGTCATTCATGTTAATGGCAAATTTGTATATGCTGTATTTGTCTGCAGGTTTCCACAAAAAACTCTCAGGTCCTATTATGCATATTTCATAGTTATTCAATTTTTAAATATCTTACCTTGTATAGGGTTGCATCATTTCAGCGTATTTCCACAATAGAGACTGTTTAAATTCATCATTAGTACAGATGATAAAAGTTAAACCTGTATCAGCCTCTTTGACTAGATTATTATAGGTATCATATCTTAGTTCATATAGATGTATGGTTTGATTATCAGGAGAACTGAAACAAAAAACCTCATACTGTCAAAGAGGATACTTTATCATGTAGACTAATTTACTTTCAGAAGGACGTGGGGATGTAAAATCTAGTTCAGAACTCAGAAGTACTATTTTCCACATTTTTGTTATTTTGTTTCATCAAAATTCTTTACTACATGCCATATCTCATAATATAGACAGTCGATCTGGATTAATCAAATTGTAATGATCAAATGTTAAATATATCAGTTGATAAAAACATTTGAGAACAATAATTACCTGGAAGGAGGCCGTTTCTGAATATTTTTTTTAGCTTCCATCTTTTTTTTTACTTCCTCTGCTTCCAGGTTTGTAACTTTATGCATAAAGAATGCCATAATTCCAATAAACAGTACTGTTAGTACAACACTTAGTAAGGTCATAGTATCATATCTGAAAATCAAAAGATATTGAATCATTACAAATGGTTGCCTAGCAAGATACGCCCACTTTCCTGATACATTTTCAGTATATCTGTGTCAAATCATACCAAAAATCTAATTTGTGCTTATATTGTTGATTTAAACAAACACACATTATTTGATAAGATAGCTTGCCAGGCAAGGTAATATACGCCCACTGATAGCTTTGTTTGAAATTGAATATTTGTTAGAAAATAGCAAACATAGACACCAGGAAATATTCAACTTATACCCAAATCCATCACAAACTGTGCCATCACAAGTTAAATATCAAACACATTTGTAAGAATAACGGCAATAACTTGTATTTTATATTTCAAAACGTTTAGTTTTGATTGTGATCAATTTCATCAAGTTGTCAAATTTATTTTAGACTTCTGCTTTGTAGAATAAAAATTACGTGTTTTACAAGATTTTTGATCAGATTTATCCTTGGGTGATTTCAATAAGTCTGTCATGAATTGTGTATTTGCAGATTATATTCAAGCAAATTAGGTTGAAATATTTTTTTAAAAGTTTTATGTATCGAGTTTATGACAGGTGGGAGTTGCTAATATTTACCACCTTTTTTCTCCTGTTGAATTTAATCTTTTTATATCCTTACATTTTTTTTCTCGAAGATTTGATTAGTTTGCATGAAATGCAATGGATTTGTAAGTATACTTGATTGCAGCTGTCTTGGCTAATAAGGACAAGAAAAGAATTGAATTTTACTATTATGACAGTTTATCCATTAGCAATAATTCTATAAGTAATTACTGCTCAATGTGCCACAGGAATAAGAAAAAATGTGATAAATTAACAAAGTTTTA
>NW_008709716.1:759489-802658 GCF_000327385.1 Lottia gigantea | reverse complement strand
TCAGATTATATGTGATAATTATATATTTTAGAAATTCTATGAACCAGATAGGAATAAATGACAAATTTATACAACCATATACATCAATAGACGGAAATCAGAAGATTTCTTCATTAAAATTTTTGATCAGTAGCCTGTTTTCAATAATCGATTTCAATTTGGTAATTGATTCTTGACCTCAGTTTATTGTCAAAGTTGAAGTTGAAATGTTCGAAATGTAATCATATAATCTTTTCAATTTGTTAAAAAAGCTACTTAATATCAACCTCTCAAGAATCAGACCAATATCAACCTCTCAAGAATCAGACCAATATCAAGTTGTGCATCTCCAGACCAATATCAAGTTGTGTATCTCCAAAAAACCTTTTTGTGAAAAAGAATTTAGTCACTAAACACTCAAGCTGAAGTAAAATCACATGAATAATGCTGTAGAGTGATTAATAATGATTAGAATTGAAGTGCAAAGAGAATCAAAATAATTGGAATGTATTGAAAATGGTAATATACAATAAGAATTACTAGTTATTTTCTAGCACTTGTTGACATAAAATCGAGAAATACTTTGAAATGAAGTTTTACAGCAAGTACACATTGTCCAAGCTATGATTGGATATCTGTCTTGGATTTTCCACTTGGTCTATTTATAGTATCTTATGATGCTGTACATGTATGGTGGCTGGTTAGGGACATGTTAAATGATAAAATTAAATTTTCTTATTTGTTAACCAAAATAGTTTCTCAGGAAAATAATGACATCTACTGTAAATTGTGATTATGAACAAAAAAATTGTGACTTGTAGAGTCTGTCAAGAATTGTGCCTCCTAGAGTGTTTACAAGCTAAAAATTGAACGCGTTTTCAAGAACAAGGGCAATAATTCATACTACATATTTTTCGATTTCCCTGATTTTTCTATAGGGTTTATCCCTGGGTGAATACGAACACTCATACCAAGTTTCGTCAAAATCTGTCAAGAATTGTGCCTTCTAGAGTGTTTACGAGCTAAAAATTGAACGCGTTTGCAAGAACAAGGGCAATAATTCATACTAAATATTTTTCGATTTTGCTGATTTTCAATAGGGTTTTTCCTTGGGTGATTACGAACACTCATACCAAGTTTCATTACAATCCTTCAAGAATTATGCCTTCTAGAGTGTTTACGAGCTAAAAATTGAACGCGTTTTCAAGAACAAGGGCAATAATTCATACTACATATTTTTCGATTTCGCTGTATTCAATAGGGTCTATCCTTGGGTGATAACGAACACTCATACCAAGTTTCGTCAAAATCTGTCAAGAATTGTGCCTTCTAGAGTGTTTACGAGCTAAAAATTAACAAGGGCAATAATTCCTGCTAAATATTTTTCGATCTCGCTGATTTTCAATAGGGTTTATCCTTGGGTGATTGCGAACACACATACTAAGTTCCGTTTAAATCCGTCAAGAATTGTGCCCTGTAGAGTGTTTACGAGCAATTGTGGAAGGACGGAAGGACGGACGGACATGGGTGACGACAATATACGCCCCCCCATTTCATGTGGGCGTATAAAAATTCTGACATAAACTGTCACCTCTATCGCCAACAAATTTTAATGTGTTTTTAGTAAGTCGTGGGCAATAGCTAAAAATCTGTTGATCGCAAAATTGTCAAATTCAATCTTGACTAAGATCTCATCAATACAAATGATCATACCAAATTTCATTTAAAACTGTACTCTCTATCGCGTTCACAAGCCAATTTTGACGCATTTTGTCAATGGCACGGGCAATAACTCAAAAACCATTCATCAAAGATAGCCAAATTCGAGCTTGTCCAAGATCTCATCAATATAAATTTTAACACCAAATTTCATTTAAATTGGATGAAAACTGTAGTCTTTATTGTGTTCACAAATAAATTTTGACACATTTCGCCTAAGTCAAGGGCAATAACTCAAAAAACGTTCATCGAATGATAGCCAAGTCCAACTTGTCCAAGATCCTATCATCATAAATATTCACACTAAATTTCAATGAAATTGGATGAAAACTGTTGTCTTTATTGTGTTTACAAACAAATTTTGACATGTTTTTCCTAAGTCAACGAACTTGACCAAGAACACATCAATATAAATGATCACACCAAATTTCATTAAAATTAGTTGAATACTGTAGTCTCTATTATGTTCACAAGAAATGTTGACGGACCAACAGACAGGGGCTACGGCAATATACGTCCACATTTCCATTCCATTATAATTGTGGAATCTTCAGAAAAAGACAATTAAAGTTAGGTGCCTCGGACTAATATAATGTATTAACAACAATAAATACAATAAATGAACTTGTACCAAAGCCACGCTTTCGACACTTCCAAGCATGCCGTCATACAGTCAACAACGTGGCATGAGGTTGTAACCATCTTTTCCTCTATGTAAATCACTGTAATAAAGTTATTAAAAATACACAACGTGAAGTCCTACATTTCAGTCCACAATAATGTGGGCTTATATAAAACTCAATAAGCTCTTATGTGTCAGTAGAAAAGGAAAATAGAAAAATGTATTTCAAATGTAATGTTAAACTAAATAAATATAATATAGCTTGACAGGCAAGGTAAAATACACCCACTGGCAGCTTTGATTTTAAATAAAATTATTTGGCAATATGGTAACAACTGCCAGTATGAAATAATCAAAGTTCAGTCATACACTTCTTTTGAACTCTTTAGGGCGATACTGAATAATACTGAGTTATTACCCTTATTCTTGAAAACTTTTTTAGCTCGTGAAAACTCTAGAAGGCAAATATTCAATTACTGAATAATAAAACCAAGTTTTGTCAAAATCAGGCAAGAATCATGCCTTTTAGTGTTTAAGAGCTAAAATTTGGACATGTTTTCAAGAACAAGGCAATAACTCCTATGAAACCTTTCCTTTCTAGATTCAAAGACATGTACATATCAATGACAGAAATGTTAAAGAAAAAAAAAAGAGGCTGATGTAACCTACCTGGTAATAAATAGTAGACCTCTATCAAACCAATCATATAATCTAAATAATATTCTTGTTATTAGACTCTACAATCAAATATATAACATAATAAATACTAGACCTGTATCAAACCAATCATATAATCAAAATAATATTCTTGTTATTAGACTCTACAATCAAATATATAACATAATAAATACTAGACCTCTATCAAACCAATCATATAATCTAAATAATATTCTTGTTATTAGACTCTACAATCAAATATATAACATAATAAATACTAGACCTGTATCAAACCAATCATATAATCTAAATAATATTCTTGTTATTAGACTCTACAATCAAATATATAACATAATAAATACTAGACCTCTATCAAACCAATCATATAATCTAAATAATATTCTTGTTATTAGACTCTACAATCAAATATATAACATAATAAATACTAGACCTGTATCAAACCAATCATATAATCTAAATAATATTCTTGTTACTAGACTCTACAATCAAATATATAACATAATAAATACTAGACCTGTATCAAACCAATCATATAATCTAACTCTAAAAGAGGTATTAGTTTATCTATTTCAAATATATATAGTTATAATATACATACCAAAGCATGTTCATTATAGACTTCTGGTACAACCACTTTATACATTAAATATCCATTGTTCTCTAATAACTCATGTAATCTGGCATTTAGACTATTCCTACTTAATCCTATACTATTCTCTCTTATATTCCAACCATACTCTAAAAACTCATAGTTAATACGCTTGGTATCCATCTTCCATAGTATAGCAACCTAGAGTTTAAAAATTAGCAAATATAATAAAGCTTTTTCTTACTTTTCAGTGCATTATGTGGCTAATGCAGACAAGGCTTACATATTAAACTATTGGGGCCTGATCAATATGTACAATGAACTGGTAATATTAATTTATTTCCGATATTGCAGATCAGAAATATGGTGAACAATGAACATTGAATATTGTAAGATCCAATTTATTGTATTGGATACAATTTATTTCAGAAATGGAAACATTTCGTATTTTCATAAGTGATGTCAGTCGGACACGAGAAAATTTCAGAACATTCTTGGATGAAATAGTTCTATAACTACTCTCTACCTACCTCTAATACATCATTTGATCTTGTTTTATTTCCCATAGTTAAAGCTTTAATAAACTTCTCTTGTGTATCTTCATACATATAGGTAAATCTCACACGTTCTTGTGGGAACTTAGAATCTACAGCAAACTGTCGAAACAATGCTCTATGGTTGTCATGTTCATTTGCTTTCTTTGTTACCAACACAACACATAGTCTACAATACAAAAAGATTAAAATAATGTATTAACTGAGATGATGTTTTTTTTAATCAAATCCATTATCTCCTTACAGAAACCTAGAGAAATAATATTCATATCATTTTATCTATCGGCTATGAGCATGGCATGAAAGAAATAAGACAATCTTTTGGATTCAAAATTGTCTATATAGAATCTAAAACAAATAAGTAATATTCACTAATAATAATGGGTTAATTATGTTAAAATAATGTTGATTTTGAAGAAAAGTATATTAACTACCTTCTACTTTTACGTCGAGATTCTTCAGGACATAATTTATCAAACAATGACTGTGATGATAACCGTGGTAATTGTAAATATAAATTACTATCTATTAATTCATCTACTGTTTTACGTGATAGTTGCTGCATCTATTTATAGAAAACATTGATTCAATTGACTTACTCTTAAATTTCTTTACTTGAAATTTAATTTGAAGTCTTAATTACTTAAATTAAAGTATTAATTAAAATCAAAATTCACAATACTTATATTCAAAACAATGACTTAAGCATATATTATATCCATTTTGATTATTGATATAGTGAGTAAAATCAATTTTTACAATTAAAGTATTAATCAAAATCAAAATTCACAATACTTATATTCAAAACAATGACTTATATTATATCCATTTTGATTATTGATACGGTGAGTAAAATCAATTTTTACCATAACATGGTTATTAAACATAACCATAGCCCTATAAATTGATACTTACTGTAACAGAAGCTACAGGATTGGTGGCATCTTCATTAAATAATAACAGTGTATCTCTGTTTCTGTTTATATTTAATTTATTTAGTAATATTATAGCCTCATTACTGTGAGTACATACAAAACCAAATGCTACTCTTTCTTGATAATAAAAAGCAGGTGCCAGCAATCTTGTTGAAGGCTCATTTTTGGGTGAGAAGAAAATTCCACGAATTCTATTGTCTGAATATCCAGAGAGAAATTTCTCATAGTTGGTGTCAGTTATCTGAAAAATTAAAACAAATATATAATTTAAAAAGTGCAAGAACATAACACATCTATATATAGGCGGGTGAAGATAACATTGTACCTAGAACAAACTGCAAGATTTTTTTTTTAACCAGAAATGAACCTATACACAAAACCAGGCGGATCGGTTGCCATGGCAACCATGACTAATTTGCCGAAATCCAAAATGGCCACCATGGATGCATAAAATCATAGTTACATTTAATCGAACTGCCGCGGAAATTTTTCAGCAGTATCACAGGAATCAAATTCAAACAGGCAATGAAAACGCAGAGAAACGTAGAATAATAATGGCTAGTGCTGCTTTGATAAAAAGCGAAATCATACAGAAATATGTCAAATTTTCTAAAGAGTATTATCCGGACCCCGATGAACTATGTTCTTTACAAAGAATGAATGATTTCCTGCCGGACCTTCTGCAAATTTTCTTGGATGAGCTCTTCGTTGGTACCGTCAAATATCAGAAAATTGCTTCAATTGGCCAATGTATGGTACAAGCCACAAGACCACGCTGCATTACTGCGCCTTTACAAATTGGACTGGCAGTTCAAATGCATCATAATTATGGTTCACGTAGCCTCATAGACAATCTTCACTGTCAAGGGATCTTTTCTTCGTATTCTGAAGTGCGATTGTTTGAGCAATGTGCAGCTGCACAATCTGGTGACGCTTCTTTAGAGTTCGAACAGGGACCTTCATTTCCAGAACTTGATCACATGTGTACACAACTAGTAACGGAAGAAACACAGAACGACACGGGGTCAAATGATGGTGCTAGTGGCTAACAAACATCGTCTCTTGAGCATGTGGTTCAACCTTTGCAGATGGATACCGAGTCTATATCTACCGGGGATTCCTTCACATCTGGTCAGCATGTTTCGTCCCAACATTTGACACCAACTTCAAACTTCCTACAGGTAATTTTCAATTTATTGGTGACAATGCTGATCGGAATCCATACACACTGGATGGAAAGCGATCATTCCACGCAATGGGAATTATTGAGACAATCACGCCAGCATTTTGAAAAGAGCAACCATTAAACGTCTCACAGGAACAGAATTAGCAGCCAGGAGAGAAAGGAACTCTAATATACCTATTCTCTATTACCATGAACATAAAGATATGCCCCTTCATATTTTGGTAAATCCACGATAAAATTTTTGCCTTTGATTGATTTAGAACCAACAAATCTCTCCTGTATTTATTCCACGCTAAAATACGTGTCAAGACAGTGTCAGAAGTATAGCTGCACTCCGATCATCACATCTGACCAGCCACTCTGGTGGAAGAGTCGGAAGATGATTAACAATGAACCGGCGAGCAGTGATTTGAAGTGCGTTGTTCTTGAACTTGGTGGTTTTCATACAATGATGAGTTTCATAGCTGCAATCGGACATAAATTCTGGTTTACGTGAGGTCTTGTGTCAAGTTTATGGCGATTATTCAGCGTAGATACATTTTTGAATGCGATGCTGCTATCAAGGTGTCGTAATGTAAACCTCACTGACACCGTATGTGACATTGAATTAGATCAAGACCTGAAAGACACAATGCTGTTATTAGATAAGTTACTGATCTGAACATGGAGAAGTCTCTCTTAAATCACAAAACCGCTGATCTCTGGCTACAAATGATGAGTATGATAGTCTTTTCTATGTTCCCAACGGTTGGGAGATTGGAAAACTCACATCTTCAGCCTCCAAGAAGTGATTTATTTTTTTGCCGCATCAGGTCATAGGCATTAACCAAAATCGGTTCAAATTTACGTATAGGATATGATGGAGTTACGGGAGAAACATGCAACCATCTATGACTTGTTTAGTAAAGGATTATTCGTTATAAGACGGTCAGACAGACAGTGGGCAGGTCTGTCAAAGGATTTGGTTATTGAGCAGACAATGATGCGGACTATCAAGAGGACCGGAGGATTGGTACATGGTCGTGGTGTAATGAATGAGGCTCAGAGAAACATATGGATTCAGTCTATGCCATTTTATGCCTTGTATAATGAGTCCATGCAGGATTTTACAAACATACGACAAACAAGTAGCGATCAGCACAAAGAAATAGCTGGTGGCCGTGTCAAACAAGACACGCACAATACAAGAGTCGTTTTAGAGTATCTGATTGAACATAATCCTTTCGAGTTCTCTGATGAACTCCGGAATATAACAACTGGCGAAATTGCTGCACCTGACGTGAATTGCTACAAAGCCCGTGAAATTGGAGTGCAAATAATGAAAAATATGTATGGAAAAGATGCTCTTGACATTTTCTTTTGTAAGAAAGACGAAGTTGTCACCATGGCCGCAAAACATAGTGTAACAATTAGAGGCGAAAACGTTCCAAGTCCATCCTCAGCTTTTGTTCCAGCGATTGATCATCTTAGGCGAACAGAGAACAGACATGAACAACATATCTGACCTGTTTACATACGAACGTACAGGTCATCCTGCATCCCTTTTTGATAATAGTGGTATGATGCGAGAGGCTAACAAGGCACAACTTTCAGAAGTGTTGGGTAGCTTTGCAATTCAGGAAGTTTCTATTTCGGAATTTCATGTTGTATGATGGAGGAAGCAAACAAACTCATCAGTTGTCACTTTCAATGATATATGTATGTCATATATAAAATTTCTGCTTAAGTATCCTAATACTAGGGTTTTGTTTGATGGGTACAACGGTCCATCCACGAAAGATGAGGCTCATCTAAGGCGAACAAAGGGCATAATGGCACCAACCATTGTTGGTTTTAGTGGTAAAAAGCCATTGAAGTCTAATAAAGGAAAATTCTTAGCAAATGAAACCAACAAAAGGATCTTTATCGATTTGTTGATAAATCGGTTACATGAGAATGGTATTGAAACAAAAGTCGCTGTAGGTGATGCTGACTTACTGATTGTAAAAACTGCGATTGATTCCAGTCAAAAAGGTGTAACTACTTTGCTTGGCGAAGATAATGACATATTAGCACTGTTATGTTATCACTCAAACGTAACAGAAAGTGGCTGACTGTTCTTCCGGTCTGAGAGCAAGAATTCAAGATATAAATGGGACATTGGTACTCTGAGAAACGGACTTGGTGAAGAAATGTGTAAAATCCTACCATTATTGCATGTGTTAACAGGCTGTGATACAGTTTCAAGAATGTTTGGAATCGGCAAAGGTATGGTTCTGAAAAAGGCTGTAAAATCTGAATATTTCCGTAATATATGTAAATTGTTTTTGAGAACAGATTCAAGAAAAGCAGAAGTAATGGCAGCTGGTGAAAGGGTACTAGTTGCCATATACGGTGGCCTCAAACATGAAACCCTAAATGAGCTACGGTATCGAAAATTTCGAGAGAAAGTTTCGACAAGGAACTCGCATGTCACCATTGAATGCTTACCACTGACATCAGACTCAGCCAAGTATCACGTAATGAGAGTATATCACCAGGTCCAATGCTGGAAAGATAATCATCTTAGTTCAAACGAGTGGGGATGGACTCTTCTACATCAAAGATACAAAGCTATCAAGATGAAACTACCACCTGCACCGGACAGTTTGCTGCAAATGATAAGATGTAGCTGCAAGGTGATTGTAACTCGAAGCGATGTTCATGTAAAAAGAATGGATTAGACTGTACTGGTGCATGCTCCGAATGTAAAGGCACAGCATGTTTGAACTCACAACAATGGTCACTGAACTATGTGAACACTCTGATGATGAGGAATTCGAATTATAGACAATTTGTATGGAGCATAACATGTCACGTTCTTAATTTGTATGTTACTACAGTTTATAATATGGAAATTAATGCAGTATTTCTCACCATAACTATTAATGTTTTACGTACTTTTAATGCGTTGATGATTCATAATTTAACCACACATGTATGTGTGAACGTTTTTGCCCATTTGACGTCACAGACCAATGAAGTTGTGATTTTTGAACTCAGACAGGTCGATTACCTATTTGCACTTAATACATTATTTTTATCTAGAGTGCATCGTTTTATAGATATTGATGATTTTATGAATCCATGGCCACCATTTTGGATTTTAGCTAATAAGACATGGTTGTAATGGTAACCGATCCACCTGGTTTTGTGTATGGGTTCATACACATGTATATAACTTATCTAAGATGAGAAACAAAATCTTGCAATTTGTTCTGGGTACTCCCTTCTCAGAGCCTAACTTTACCCTTTTACACAGAAAACTTTATTTTAATCAAGAATTATGATTCATGTTGTTTTTTTGTAAATTAATCTTTTCTTCTGTTCACAAAATGGAAATACAGTTTAAGTGATGCTCTAATAAAATGATTTTCAGCATGTTATGCAAAAGCCTTTGTACCCTAATCAAACAATACCAACTAAATTCCAGTTTGCCTGATAAATTTGTGCAGAAAGTTTGGTTTTTTGTTTGTTGTAGTTGTTTTTTTTGTTCAGAAATCTACCCAGTGAGTAATAAACACGGTCATAAAAGAAAATTACATTAGCAAAATTTATCAAAAATTTTACCTTTGTTAAAGTTGATTTAGGAAATAGACCTCGAACATAATTTCGTAATATCTGCATGCTAAGATGGTCATTGAAAAAAGACGGCCGGCCATTAACAATGGACAGTATTGAAGGTACATTATGAATACGTAAATGCGATGTTAAAGATGAACTATCTCTTGCATGAAACGTACCAACACATAAACCTACAAAATCAAATCAAATTTAAGAAAATCAATGAAGCATCTTTGCAAAACTAGAAAAAAAGAAAATTGCAAAAATTGACAACTAAACCAATAAGTTTCTGCTTTAATTCATCATCTTTTCTTGTTATAGACAAATCCTATAAAGCCTATTATTTCATTTTTAAATTTTCATTTGCTAAAAGAATCACCAATCAGAGGAAAGCAAAGCTATTCAAACTCTGCCAGACAAGATATTTTCAATATTATCTGTAGACTGATAAATAAGTAACAGATAGTTGTCCACACTGCCAATGAAATAGTAATATGATCTTACCTATATTATCTAACTCTACTAGAATTTTCTCTATAAGTGGCTCAACTCTCATACAGTTAAAACAGAAATCACTATAGACATATATAAAACAGGGTTTGAAGTGACTTTCTGGTACTATAATACTTTCATATTTCCTGAAATATAGACCAAATTGTAGATAAATTGTTGTAAGTGATGACACCGATTTTCATTCCATAATGTATGACAAATAATATTCTATTAAGGTTGAAGGATGGATTTTCGGGACATAACTTTTCATCTGCAATTGATTTCACAAAATCAAAATAATTCATTAAACTACAGAAAAGAATAACATCAACCACAGTAGCATAATTAGGATTTTTTTTGAGCAAAATCCTGGGCATTGTTATAAAACTGGTAAGTTTTTATTCACCTTAAGGTTATAGTATATTTTCCTATAACCGAATCTTTATTACCATAGTGATTAAATCTAAAACCACCTCCACCACCAAAAAACTCATCAAATGTTTGAAATCCACCATAATGAAATCCATGCCTTTGTGGCTCTTGATGCCCTGCAGTATGTCCAAAATTATCATAGGCTGCTCTTTTCTCTTTACTTCCTAGTGTCTGAATAAATTAAAAGATTTGACAATCTGATCTGTTAATGCAAATATGAGTAGGCCTATGTTGAAATAAAATGTAAATAATCCTAAAGGAATCTTCAGTGGTGTCTCTTAAAAAAAACAACATTGCTTAATGGAAATGAAATAAGGTTATAGATAAACTTACTATCTATTAGCACATAGCTGAAGGGTAATGATGACCTTTCTTTTGTATTTCAAACAATGCATAAAATATGGTGATGAGCAATCGGAATAAAATAATAATTGGTTCATCAAAATAATCGGAGAACATGTTTGAATGCTTTATAAATTAATTTCATAGTTTTTTGATATACAAACTTTTTTGCTCTATGGACCGAAATTACACAGCAGTTTAAAATTTTAATGATGTAGAAGTCTTGCTATTAATTAAGTACATGTACTTTTAATAAAAGTTATACAGTAGTGTCATATAAATAACAAAGATAGCTTGCCAGGTAACATACGCCCACTACCAGCTGTCAGAAATGATATCAAAGTCTGTAGTGGTTTAATATGTGAAACCAATCATCCTATTATTACTAATTTCAAGCTTTACTGAGATCTTGTACCAAGTTTCATCAAAAAACGAATAAAAAATGTAGTCTCTGTCAGGCCTACAAGCCAAATTCGAAATTCTCATCAATATATACATGCATACCAAGTTTCATTGAGATCAGATAAAAACTGCACCCGGTATCATGACTACAAGCAAAATTTGAAGCTTTTCTACTAAGTCAAGGGCAATAACTCTGAAACCGTTCGTCCGGTTATTATCAATTTCGAACTTGACCGAGATCTGAACAACAATATATACATGCACACTAAGTTTCATCAAGATCAGATAAAAATTGCAGCCTTCATCATCCATACAAGCCAAATTTAACACGTTTTACTAAGTCAAGAGCAATAACTCTGAAACCATTCATCGGATTATTACCAATTTCGAACTTGACTGAGATCTCATCAATATATACATGCATACCAAGTTTCATCAAGATCAGATTAAAGCTATAGCCTCTATCGTGCATACGTCCAGATTTCCATGTGGGCGTATAAAAATAGTACAAAAAATAAATACAACAGTAGTAGTCTTTCTCTAACTTCAAATGTATATCCATGCAATGTACGTCCCTTTGTCACACGAGTATATCTGAAAAATTTGTTGCTGTAAATAATGCATGTCTGGACGAAAAAAAAACAACAAATTGGCATAACGCAGAAATCATAATATTGAGCGATAATGTCGCCGTTTTCCACAACATTGACTATACCTCACATAGGCTTACATGACATATCCACTTTTGATAATATTTCCTTAATAATGGTTTTTCTTATACTCATATCTTCAATGTTGATATTGAAGTGATGAAATACTTGCAGTTGTCATATTTATACCTGTGACCTTGGATCTAAATTTTCAAGGTCGCATGAGTAGATTCTCCAAACTAACCAAGAATTTTTAAAGCTTGGATTTGCGGTATTTCTTACGAAAATGGATATTTATAAGTCATTATTCTTTTGTTACAAATAGAAGTGTCGTATTTCAATCGTTACATGATGAATCCTTGCAAATAGGCCATATCTATGCTGATCTTCTCTACGTCCCCAAATGTCATCTGCTATCTACTTTAGTTTAATAGTAATACCTTATTCAGCACAATCTGTGACTACGATACTATTTATAGTTACAATCATGCATCATTTGTTTCTGTGCGGAATCTTAGACTAGTCCTCGAGAAAAATTAATCAAAGGTGTGACAAATTATCAGGATCTCACTGTTTCAGTCACCCAATCTTATAATAAGTTAAGTTTAATGTATTTGCAGAATTTTTTTTTATTATCAACATAAAACAAAAAGGTAACATACACCCACTGGCAGCTGTCAGAAATGATAAAACAGTCTTTAGTGACTAAAGTACGAATTTTCTCATATTGAAGAAATTTTATTAGATTGAATTCAATTACGTATATATATGCCAGTTATTTATGCTAAGTAATTCCACAAAATTTTTTAAAATCAATATCAATAACCCAAATACAACAAACAATTAAATCACACAGCTCTAATCAAGGGCAAAAAACAACTTTTGACGCCTGTTTATAAAGTCAAGGGCAATAACTCAAAAAAAGTTCATCAAAAATATCTCAAGTTAGAACTTATCCGAGATCTTATCAATTCCAATGATCACAACAAGTTTCATCAAAATCGGTTGAAAACTGTAGCGTCTATTGTGCTCACAAACAAATTTTGACACGTTTTTAATAAGTCAAGGGCAATAACTCAAAAACCGTTCATCGAAAATGCATCAAGTTAAAACTTGTCTGAGATCTTGTCAATTCCATTGATCACACCCATTTTCATCAAAATCGGTTGAAAACTGTAGCTTCTATTGTGCTCACAAACATATTTAGAAGCGTTTAACAAAGTCAAGGGCAATAACTCAAAAACCGTTCATCGAAAATGCATCAAGTTAAAACTTGTCTGAGATCTTGTCAATTCCATTGATCACACCCATTTTCATCAAAATCGGTTGAAAACTGTAGCTTCTATTGTGCTCACAAACATATTTAGAAGCGTTTAACAAAGTCAAGGGCAATAGCTCGAAAACAGTTCATCGAAAATGCGTCAAGTTAGAACATGTCCGAGATCTCATCAATTCCAATGATCACACCAAGTTTCATCAAAATCGGTTGAAAACTGTAGCTTCAATCCTGCTCACGAACTATTTTTAACAAAGTCAAGGGCAATAACTCAAAAACCGTTCATCGAAAATGCGTCAAGTTAGAACTTGTCCGAGATCTTATGAATTCCAATGATCACACCAAGTTTCATCAGAATCGGATGAAAACTGTAGCTTCAATCCTGCTCACGAACAATTTTTAACAAATTTCAAGGCGTTCTAAGTCAAGGGCAATATCTCAAAAACCGTTCATCAAAAATATGTCAAATTCGAACTTGACCGAGATCTTATCAATCTAAAGCATCACACCAAGTTTTATCGAAATCAGATAAAAACTGTAGTCTCTATAGTGCTCACAAGAAATGTTGACGGACGGACGGGGCAACGACAATATACGACCACATATTCATGTGGGCGTATAAAAATACATGACTGACTTTTATATATTGTTTGCCGACGTCGCTAACTTGCAGTTTGGAATCGATTAGTAACATCGTTGGACTTTCCACGACCGATAATCAATTGTCGTCGACAATAGGACATCACTAATAAAATACCAAGAAAAAAAGTATATTATTTATAACACTATATATACTATGGAAACTTCAAGAGTTCCAGTGGTCAATCCTATGAGGATTACGTGCATTCTAAGTAAGGCATCCAATTACAAGATTTTAATGACTTCACTACGAACTAACCTCATAAGCTTCATTAATTTTAGTAAATACATCAGCTGCAGATGGATCACTGTTTTTATCGGGGTGCCTGCAAGTACAAGATGTAATAAAACATAATCATTGTAAAAACATAAGTTTTTACTGAGAAAAGTAAAGAGCAATTTCAAATACTGATACTCACTCTGTAGGCCTACAATTTAGCTACACCTGGCTTTTGGCTTGATGAAAAATGATTTCATTCAGTTGATATGCAACGCGAAAAAAATCACCGTTTAGATGTACCGGTACCATGATTAATGATTATCTGTATCATCATGTCTGAAAGTGAAAACATACATAACTTACCACTCTCGGGCTAATTTCTTGTATGCTTGCTTGATTTCTTGTGTGCTTGCGCTTTTAGTCACCCCTAAAGTTTCATAAAGATCTTTGCTCTCAATAACAACCAAAATATACGAGATGATAAATAAAGAAAACTTCATTTTTCATTTATCATGAGGTGCCTCATCAAAAATGTTTGTTGACAAAGTGTACTTCCGGTTGGGACAGCTTCCGGGTTACCTTCAAATTTAACATCTCCACGTTTATCTGTAACGCATTATGGAAAAATATTTCTTTTTTTTTTGTTTTTTTTGTCAGTTCTAGCCAAATAATCATTCAGTAATATTCTATTTTCATTACTTATAACTTTTTGAACAACATTTTACAAAATGAAAATCAATCCGTGCAAAAGTCTCCTGCACATAATTTATTATGTAGAGTAGAGTCAGGCTATTGACTTAGAACTATTTTATAGGCCTATAATAATAACTATGGACTGCGTACATATTAAAAGTTTTTATCAATTCTGACCACATCATGTTGTCATTGCGCCACGTACGGTTCCCAGTACCTTTTTACTTCCATGTTGCATGGTACGGACGGACTACCTTTAGTTTTGAAAGCCAAGCATGTGGTGAAAGTTGTCAACCATTTTATGTTCATGAATGTGTACTAAATTGTTTTTAAAAAGAAGCCAAGTCTATGGTTAATTGTATGAATATTTCGTTCAAAGTTGCATATTTGATTATATTATTATAGGGCCTACCACTCAAAGAAGTCAGACGATACAACGCAGCTATTGTTTGGCACATTTTAAAGATGGGTTCCCTTATTTTTATACGCGTATATTGCCGTCACCCATGTCCGTCCGTCCGTCCGTCGGTCGGTCCGTCCACAATTGCTCGTAAACACTCTACAAGACACAATTCCTGACGGATTTTGACAAAACTTGGTATGAGTGTTCGTAATCACCCAAGGATGAACCCTATTGAAAATCAAAATAATCGAAAAATATTTAGTATGAGTTATTGCCCTTGTTCTTGAAAACGCGTTCAATTTTTAGCTCGTAAACACTCTAGAAGGCACAATTCTTGACGGATTTTGACGAAACTTGGCATGAGTGTTTGTTATCACCGAAGGATAAACCCTATTGAAAATCAGAAAAATAAAAAAAATAATTATTAAGAGTTATTGCCCTTGCTATTGGAAACGCGTTCAATTTTTAGCTCGTAATCACTCTAGAAGGCACAATTGTTGACAGATTTTGATGAAACTTGATGTGAATGTTCGTTATCACCCAAGGATGAACCCTTTTGAAAATCAGAAGAATTGAAAATATTTAGTATGAGTTATTGCCCTTGTTCTGGAAAACGCTTTCAAATTTAGCTCTTAAACACTAAAAGGCATGATTCTTACTGGATTTTGACAAAACTTGGTTTCATTATTCAGTCCCGCGCTGAAGATTGAATATCTGCCTTCTAGAGTTTTCACGAGCTAAAAATTGATCAATATTATTCAGTACCGTATCTCCCTAAAGAGTTCAAAAGAAGTGTATGACTGAAGGTTGAATATTTCATACTGGTGATTGTTACTGTACTGCTAAATATTTTTATTCAAAATCAAAGCTGCCAGTGGGCGTATATTACCTTGCCTGGCAAGCTATCTTCATTTACAAAAACGAAAATGCTTATACTTTTATGGATAGAAATTAGAGGTATTCAAATGACTTGGAAAACTACCAGTTTGTCTCACATAATTAGTTAAAGTAGATGAGAATTACCAGCAAAATCCCGATCAGGAAAGGTCAGAAAGTCTTTTTCTTTTATCCAGACTGTACATAAGTGGATTTTTGTGATTGGTTAAAACTCCTTATTACATACAATAGGAACATAATGATATGATATGATAATTCATTAGAAACATCAATTAATCAAATAGTTTGCTTATAATTTGACAATAAAAAACAAGGAAACCCATCTTTAAAGTTTTTTTTTGTGTTCTAAAGACAAAAAACAAGTGTCGTATTTGTACGGGATCAATAATGAGAGTTTCTCGTATAAAACCTTATACTAGACTAACCTCATCAAACAAAAAGGCTAGAAATACAGAAAGCTGCTGATGGACCACTCGAAACGGTGACTCCAATTGGACTTAACATCCAACATGACAAACAAATTATTCTATTTGTTGCCACTATTAATCATACAGCTGTCAAAACTTCATCTATTGTCAAACAGTATTACAGTGACTTACAAAACAGATTTTCCAATGTAGGCCCCTCTATAGGCCTACACGAAACGTCTTGTAATTGTCTATAATATAAGCTCCTGCTGGTACGGTTTTTATATCCAAAACTAAATAGGTTTACTAACTCTGCCAACTCCACCCTTCATATCAATCAGATCTCTTGATTTGCGACCTTGTAAGTGCTTTACATAGGAGTTTTTAGGAACTTCTTCACTCTTAATACTAGACTATTTATTATTACTGGAAGAAATATTTTTTTTCATAACAATATCCATGTGCATGGACATCTGTCAAAATATCATTTATCTAACTTGATCACTTGGTAACCGGTAGCCTGATTTGGTCACGGTTTGAAATTGGCCATTTGCAATTTGTTGCAATAAAGAAAATCAAGCATGGTCAATTAATTGATCGCATTATTAATACATGGCGATATATGGCAGTAGTGGATATGCCTTAAAGGATTTATCCATGCCACAAATAGTTCACATTCCCGGGGTTGCTTCATTGATTATAGGCCTATTTTGATGTATAGGCCTACTACAGGACGGAGGACTATTGCTATTTTCGGACTATCCTTTAATGCAGTGGTTACGTTAGGTAGCTGGAAGAACGAATATAAAACATTTAGGTTACGAATTAGTTCATAGCTTCATCTAGATCGGCATATGTTTACATTATTGAATAGGTAAAAAAAAAAACTTAATTTACAGAATAAGTTATCATTTCTTCATCTTGATTTTCTACATAGATAGATAAAGTATGTTCAATCTATGGTTGCTTAATGAGCCATGGGCGTATACACGATATATAATTCGTTTGTATTTTGCACAAAAGATCTCTTGCGTTGCTTTTTTACCGGCATGTCTTTAAACAGCCAAACAATGGAAAATGGTAGCCTACAAACTAACCATCCAACATAACCCTTGATTTGCAAAGGAACAAGTGAGAAAACATTCCTTGGATCTCCCAATGCCATATTGTTTTGTAATTTTTTTTAATTGTTCTAAAAAATAAAATGATATTTACCATATTATTTAGCACAATTTACTGGTTTATTGTTATTGGTAGGCCTACTGTAATGACTAATGCCATGGTAGTAAAGATATAATTTTTTAGAAATTAGTGCTGGGCATCGCCAATCATGCTGCGATACATACATTACTGCAATACAGTAACATTTTATCTTCATAGTTTCAATAACATTAATTTAAAACTTTATAACTGTGACATTTGGTAATATAAAGTTAGTTGATAGAAGTGGTTAGCACCCACTGTCTAATAAATAGTTTCTAACAATTTCAGTGAAAAGATAGTTATTCCATAATCCAACTTATAAATATCCCCACTTTTGTATGGAATAACAGGTATCGTGAAGTATCGATACAAGACCTCAAGATACAATATGCGTTTCGTGGCATGTTGTATCGCAAAACATCAATTTACCGATATATTTACCAGTACTAGAATCTAAACTGGTTGTAGAAAAAAGTTATTTAAAAGCTCTAGGCTTACTATTGGTGTGATACAATATACTGATAGTGATATATATATTTTTCAGGTTAATGAAATGAACATGACAGAAGAATTAACTGAGGTAAAAGTTAGTTAATATTATATTGTATCTTTCACAATATTTGATAATGAATTATGTCATAGTTTTAAGAAATAGAATTATAACATTCACTTTGGACTATGTCTACTGCTTTAATATTTTCTTGCTTCAAAGCCATGAAAATTTGCAAGTTGTATCATTCAGTGAACCTTGATATATTTTTCCTGATTGGGATATCAGATTTAGAATAAACCTGGAAACTTTGCATTGATAAAAATATGAAGTTGGTATGTTTAAGCTTTCATCTAGACACACTTCCAAAACATTTTATTTTAGTATACGGCAACTTTTGGCCAAAAACTTTCCCCTGTACATGTATGCATTTTTATATTTCTATAAATGCAATGCAATTTAAAGACTTTTAGTATTGGCATTGGTTTTAAACTGATATTCAGATTTTTAAGAATAAAACTATTCTGTAAAATTTAATTTACTGGTCAATGAACAAGAGGCTTGTATTAGTATTATCAAATCCCTAAACAGTTTTTGAAATAATTGAATAGAATGTGGAAGAAGTTAAGGAAGTAGAAGTAAAAAGAGGAAGAGGTCGCCCTAAGATTCCAGATGAATTGAAGAAGACAAAAGTAAGTACTTCGAACCTGTAAGATTAATCAAAATAATATAGTTGTGGCAATTTGCTTTTTAAGCTATAAAAGCTCATTGTTAGCTAGTCATGGTATTTTTCTGAATTAAACCGGATGTCTCGTTTTGCTGCAATGCAATTCAATAAAAACATATCAAAGCAGTACAGATTTTCATTACTCCTAGGTCTAGGGTGTTATTAATATTTTCATGTGCAGTTTTTTTTTACTGTATGAAATATTCTATTTATTTTGTAGCCGAAAGCACATAGTGGTTTGTCTAGAGGAAGGCCTAGAATTCATCCCTTAGTAAGTTTAAACATATCTATTCTCGATAACACATATAATTAGCTAGACATACATATATCAGTTACCTATACAGAAATATAGTAGACAAATATAAGCTTGAGAGAAATATATAACTTGATTTGAGAGAAATATATAACTTTGCTTGGCTTGAGAGAAATATATAACTTGGCTTGAGAGAAATATATAACTTGGTTGAGAGAAATATATAACTTGGCTTGAGAGAAATATATAACTTGGCTTGAGAGAAATATATCACTTGGCTTGAGAGAAATATATAACTTGGCTTGAGAGAAATATATCACTTGGCTTGAGAGAAATATATAACTTGGCTTCAGAGAAATATATCACTTGTCTTGAGAGAAATATATCAATTGGCTTGAGAGAAATATATCACTTGGCTTGAGAGAAATATATAACTTGGCTTGAGAGAAATATATAACTTGGTTTGAGAGAAATATATAACTTGATTTGAGAGAAATATATATCTTGATTTGAGAGAAATATATATCTTGATTTGAGAGAAATATATATCTTGGTTTGAGAGAAATATATATCTTGATTTGAGAGAAATATATAACTTGGCTTGAGAGAAATATATAACTTGGTTTGAGAGAAATATATAACTTGGTTTGAGAGAAATATATATCTTGATTTGAGAGAAATATATATCTTGATTTGAGAGAAATATATAACTTGGTTTGAGAGAAATATATAACTTGATTTGAGAGAAATATGTAACTTGGCTTGAGAGAAATATATAACTTGGCTTGAGAGAAATATATAACTTGGCTTGAGAGAAATATATAACTTGGTTTGAGAGAAATATATAACTTGGTTTGAGAGAAATATGTATCTTGATTTGAGAGAAATATATATCTTGATTTGAGAGAAATATATAACTTGGCTTGAGAGAAATATATAACTTGGCTTGAGAGAAATATATAACTTGGCTTCAGAGAAATATATCACTTGACTTGAGAGAAATATATCACTTGGCTTGAGAGAAATATATCACTTGGCTTGTCTGATATTTTTCTGTATTGTAATCTAACAATTTTTCTGCTGCATTCCTGCTCTAGTGATGTTGATTTTAAACCAATCTAAGCATGACTTGTAGGTCCATATCTCAATTACAAGGATGAATTATTGTGGGAAAGCAAACAATGAAATAGAACAATATGACAGCCTCTTTGGATCTCTCTATCCCATATTGTGTCCTTTTCAAAGATGTCCAATTTATTTTAAAACTGGAGTCAAGAACACTGAAAACATTGAAATTTCAATTGCTTATTCAAGTTATTCCCTTGCATTACTTAATTATATTTATTTAGTTTATTAAGGTTATCAGTACTATAATGAAGCTGAAATTTTCATTCATGTAAATATAATCAGTAAAATTTGATCTACCACCAAAAGTAGGAAAGAGGTAGTTCTTTGATTGAGGACATAAATCAGAACTGTTTATCCGTTATTTTGTTTTTTATATCAGAAATCAAGATTTACAAAAAATACGAAAAAATCTAAAGTACCAGTATTAGAAATAAATATTGCGGTAAGCTTGATTTATTAATATCTAAACATTAAGATTTATTCCAAATGTTAGGATGATATATAACTATGTACAGTGGACTAAGAGTTCAAAGTTGAAGCATGCATACTGAAAAGGTACTTGTGGCTTTTATGGATACTTTTTTTTATAGACCCTTTACCTTTTCCCCTTTGTTATACTATATTCTTTGGTATTTCAGGATAAAGCACAAATATCACTTATTAAAGACTTTACAAATAATGACTTGGTATGTAAATTCTATAGAATACATATGATTATATTGAAAACGTTGACAGAGTTTCACCTCTTGATATACTGAAAATTTGTGTCCAATAAAGTAGAGAGTTTATGTCAGAGACAGAATTTTATAAAATTTAGTTTGTAGGTTAATATTCATGAAACTTCGGACAAGTTTGAATTTTGGTATGATTCTACAAAAATTGATAAGAGTAGGTTTATCTGTAATGACAACTGTTAGTTTTTGATTTTTCTTTTATTTTGTATAATTGTAGCTTGATACTCTACCTGTGAAGTTTGTAACCATACCCAATAATGTTAGAGGACGTCCAGTAAAAAATACCATTTCACAACAAGTAAGAATTTCTTTACATAGGTATTTGTTATATTATATATCAAATTTATGAATGCTAAATGTGGTGACTCTGTTTGACATTAATATTTAATTATTAGAATTAGAATTATGTATAGATTCACACATTTTGACACAGAGAACCATGTGTTCATAGTCAAATATCAGGAGTGGATCTACGGTTTTATTAAATTGTAGCAGAACTGTTTCTTATATTTCTATCCATATAGATGAAACTAAGTCCTATGATTGACATAAGTGAATTCCATGGCAAAATAAGTATATTTTAGAATTTTATCCATAACATTTCTTTTACTCAGATAGAATTGATGGTTATAAAGCCAACTAATGGTAAATATGGTAGTCGTTCTTACCATGTTAATCATGTAAGTATACCTAACTGCAACAGATATAGTAACTATCATTATAAATGCACATCAATGAAATATGTAGAGTCCAGATTTAGAAGTCAGTTATATCTGAAACTTATAAATTCCATTTCACTATGTCAAAAAACCACTAGGAATTCTGTTTACCACCACAATGCAATACATTGATATCTTTATTCTACAGAATGATTCAGATGATGAAAGTTTTAATCAAACCCCATCTACCAGTAAAGCTGAAAGTCAGTCATCAACAAGTAAAGGTAGAGGTAGACCTAGAAAAAATTTAAAAGTAAGAGACCTTGTGTATAATTTTGAATTGAACTGAATACCTCTTTCTAGAAGGCTTAATAAACAGAGGCCCCATGTGCTACAGACTGTGCATGTTTAGGATTCCTCGACAGTTGGAAATCAAAAAAGAGCAGGCTAATGCCGCTGTCCTGGCAAAATTTACCTCATTGCACCCTGCAAGGCGTTTCCTGTCTTCATTAGCCCACGTGGTGCAAAAAGTAAAAAAAAAGTAGGGCATAAAACTCCATTTCATTTCATTTTATGATAAATACTTGTATCAGGAATTTAGATTACATTTAAGTGCACCCAAAACAACCACTTCAATGTCCTGGACGTTTGAACTTCAAGCAAAATGATTAGTCAACTAGGGAATTTACCGTTTCTGGAAGAAAAAAATTCGTAATTTTCAGGTTTTCAGGTAATTCTAAAGGCTAATGGTAAATAATGCTGTATTGACATTTAAAAGAATCAAACTTTGAAGATTTAAATATATCAACTATAGAACTTGATTGATCTGGAATTATTTAACCTCCAAGGAGGTCTAATTTAGTGAACATGCAACTCTAGCCTTCTCAGGAGCTCTAGCATCAGGGGGCCTAGACAATCCTAAAACCCCCCAAATTAATGTTATCTAAAGCCCTGAAAGCTGTACAATACGGACAGTTTTCTTTACCACTGAAATACTATTTGATACCATATTCTGCAGCAGAAAATCTCCCAATAATTGACTCCACTAAAAATTCAATGTATAAGTTTGTGTTGTATAAAAATTACATTTTCAATTAGACGAAATGTTGTTGTATTTATCATCAACTTCCCAATGATTTTCATTGAAATGATACAGACTGCTTCTTTAAAATTAGCTAATATTAGGTCTACTTTTTTCATTTTTATGATTTATTATTGATTATTATTTATTGGCAATCGTAGGTTAGAACAAGTGATAATTCAGAAATTTATAATACACCATCAACAAGTAAGGGACGTGGGCGCCCTAGAAAACCACTGAAGGTAAGTGCTGTTCATGAATATAAAAACAATAATAGTAAAATATTTACTGTTCAATGTTAATGATGAAGGTCTAGCTGTCATAGTTATAGATGTTGTGAAAGTTTTTGTATAGTTTGATGCATAGATTTTAGTGACCCAAATGAACATGCATTCTAAATCCATTTCCTTTAACTCAAATCCCTTAATTACATGATTAGAAAGAAACTATGTTAAGATGTCATAAAATTAGATTTGATTATGATGTGTGAAAACCATATTAAACCCTGTCTCATGTATCTGAGCCTACACTAGTTGAAAAAACTGTCAAAAATGTTAAGGGTCAACAAATTTTGGACAAGAATGGCACTGTACTTTTAGGTACATACATGTCTTATTCTTGGAATACAAAAAGTTGAAAGTTAGTAGTGATGTAGTTTATGTTCATCTATTGTTATATGATTGAAAAATTGAAAATAGAAATTGGGTTTGTTTTTATTTGCAGAGATCAGTACCAACACCTATAAGAGGTATCAGTAGAACACCTCAAATATCTTATACTGAATATGTAAGTTGTAGTCTTTTAATACTAAAGTGTACTTGATTTTGAATTTCTTAGTACCCATAATAAGGTATAACTGTCTTGAAAATTGAGATTCAGCCATCGTTGACTTGCTTCCACCTGACTCTAACTTTCATTGAAAGTGTAATTGATGTTTATAATAAAATGAAATGGAAACGTTAGAGGACTTTAATGATTATAATGATCTTTATTTTACAGAATGAGTCTGATTATTCCGATGATGAAGGTTATAATTATACCCCATCTACTAGTAAAGGTAGAGGTAGACCTAGAAAATATCCCAGGGTTAGTAACTAACTTTGTTTGTGACATCTCAGAATTTCAGTAGTCTTTATGACCAGAAGTGATATGAAAGTCTCGCTCAATTATTGCTAAAGCTTTAAACTGTTGCCCTAGCCAGTAATGGTTGTATATACCATAGGGTAACGCTACAGGATCACAATTTATTGATTAAATCTTGAAATAACCCTCAAAAGAAAAGACCAGTATATCTTTTGCTACAAGTCGATTGTAATCATATTGCTGAAGTAAGCAAAGCTAGTTGGTTGAGCTTGACCTGTATTATTATTTTCTCTGTAGATAGACATAGATGGTGACTCAGAAATTATTATAAGAACACCATCATCACCAGGGAGAGGTCGACCACGAACTAAAGTAATTATAACTCCTGTATTGTATATATCAATATAATATAATATAATAATACTTTTAATTTTCATAGTGGACATATCTAGAAACATTTTGTGTAAATATTCAAAATGATTGATATTACAGTTATTTAAAATATTGATAATGAATGAACCATTGATTTTCAGGTAGAAATAGAAGATATTGCAGACGACAGTAATTCAGTATCTTCATCTGAGAGTAAGAGTAAAGGACGTGGACGACCTAGAAAACATACTAAGGTTTGTTAATTTGTTTCTGCAGGTAACCTTCTATTCCAAACTTTATAGTTTTATATAAACTTTAACTTAACTACAGTAACACCACTTGAAAAAAACTGAATTCAAACTGAATAATGTGGAAGTGGTCTTTATGATATCTTAATACAGTAACTGCTTCCTTTGCAAACTATATGGTTTTATCCAAACTTAAATTTTTTTTGTAGAAAACTATATCAACATCATCATCACCAAGTAAAGGGAGAGGAAGACCCAGGAAACATCCTATGACAGCTGTAAGTTTTGAATTGTTTTGGCTAAAGATATTGTCTTTATAATTTCACACATTAATTCAGTCTAACATATTGGGAGATATGACTAGAGAATACATGCCGTAGTTATGGCAAGATATCCTATTTATCTGTTGATGTAGGCCAAGATGTACTCTAAAATTGTATCAAAACATATTTTTTCAGGTATCAGATATTGAATCTGACATTAATGATTCACCATCAACTAGTAAAGGTCGAGGACGACCAAGAAAATACCCAAAAGTAAGTAACTTATCCCTTCCTTCCCATTTCATGCATTCAAATTGAAATCGTGTTTGAGATTGTTGATTTTAAGTGATTGATCACAGTAATATCATACAAGACACAGTTTCTTGCTTTGCTACCTTTCCTTTCATCTATTAGAGATTGTGATGTTTTTTGTTGTTATAGATAGATACACCTATAGAAGATAAACCAAAGAAAGTCAGAGGGAGACCAAGAAAATCTCTACCATCTGAAGCTACAGAAACAGTAAGTAATTCAACAGATTCTCTAATACCTGATCTAATTTTAAAACCATTACTACTACTAACTGGTCAGAGCTGATTTGGAACACCAGGAAAAATCTAGATCTGTATTTTCATGATATTTAGGTTGATTCTTAATCCTTTATGTACTTTGTTCCAATCTCACCTGAAAATCAAAAACAAATACTCAAAATGTCAACAGTTCTTTGATTGTATATGTCTTGTTTTTTATGGATGTTCGTTTGCTTTTTGCTATCAAATTTAATATTTTTATGACGTATTATATCTCTAGATGATACTGACAGTTGGAGATGATGAGGCAACTATAGAACATATTTTAGTAAGTTGTATTTGACCTAAATTGTTCAAAATAGATTATTATGTCAATGACGATATGATAGATATCTGATGATGATAGTTTTGAAACTATCTTATAAAATACTTAAGGATTTTCTTTTATTAGATTTACAGACATTCTTGCTTATATTTGTAATGCTTTAACTTTACATAATATTCATCATTTTAGACTGATAATCACGTAGGTTCATCAAAACAAAAACTTGGCAGAGGTCGGCCAAAAAAAGAAGCTAAAGTTATATTAGAAACATCAAATAATGGAGAAGGTAATACAGAGTTTGAATGTCAAGTAAGTGTCCCAGACTTGAAATGAATAATTTCTTGGGGCCTTCTGGAATGTGACAATTTTAAAAATATTACAGTAAACATATATATATATATATAATGCTGGTAATGTTTCTACAAGCAGGGAAGAATAGATGATAATTGAAACTTTAAAAGGAATGTTATTTTTCATTCTTTCATTGCAATTATCATGCACATCAAGTTTTGTATTTGTATGACATACATATTTAATTCAATTCAATTGATATTTGTATTATATATGTATATTTTATTCATTTTAGATCAATAGTAGTGAAATCTATTCTAAAGGTATATTCTATTACTATACTTTTTAAAAATCGCTGTTAATGTTAAACCTAGTATCTAATAGCTGCAGCTTTATAATTTTGTTGTGTATAATTACTAAGATGAAACCTCCATCCTAAATAACAAATCTGAACATTCTCTGTGGATCAGACCTTTAATCATACTACATTAGAGACTAAACTAAATAATATATGTATTGATCTGTATTTTGTAGACAGTGGTGTTCAAGAAGAAAATGTATTATTATTAGATGACAGTAATAACTGTGAAGAAATAGAATACAGTATAAGTGAACAAACAGCAATACCATTAGAAGATGTTACATCTGAACCTGTGTCTGAGATCATATCATGAACAAGTATTCTAAATACTCAACATGAAATAGAAAAACTTCCACGCATCTAATTCTTTACAAAATTTATACAATCAGATTAAAGATGAAATTGAGGATTTGCCAAGTAAAGTTTATAATTTTTCATCAGTTGTGGATTGAGTTTGGTTCTGCATATGTAAATAAACATTTGTTCATAAAGAATCAACAAGCCCAACCTGTTGAAAGATATAAAAGTAGACTTGGGAAAGTTACAATTGTTGATTGCTGATTGGTTGATGATAGGGCTATAATTTGATTGACCTATTAGCATTATATCGTTTTATATTATTTTAATCATGTGTTAAACACAATCACCAACATTAACAACTATTAGTGAACACTGAGGTAAAGGCTTGAACTTTTCAAAGAATTTGAATAAAGTGGCAGTGTTAAGAACAAATAATTCCAATTCCAGGTATTTCCTTAGTGATGTAACTTGACACTAGTCTTACATTGTAACTCCAACCATCATCATATGACAGCTAAAAGCTTACTGTAAATATATTCTTTAAGTTTACTTACAAATGGCATTTACACCTATATAGATAGACGTGCTTAGAAGCTTTAACTTGCTCAGGTTAGTATGAGTTTGGACAGATTTTCTGGTTTATACTGGACTTATATCGGGACACCTATAGCTTGTAATTGCGCCTATTTATCTCTGTAACCTGTGGTTCTTGCAATTTCAGAATATTTGACATATTAATTGGCTTTATTAGTATTTGTAATACTGACATCATAATCTGGTCAACTTTCTTCTGAATATGAATATTGAATGATGCAAATTCCCCAAAACATATACATTGGCAAGATAATCTTCGTTCTTCAAAAATATCATAGTTCAAAAAATATGTCGAAACCAAAAGATCAGATGAACTTTACATCTATGGGGTTTTGAAACAACAAATGATATAATTAGTTGATATGACCTCTGCAACCTCTGCTGTAAGAGTTTACAAACTCTTACAGAGTTAATCAAATGTTTTCAGTAACCAACGGCCCGTCACCAGGAATGAATTGGTGCTGGGGCTCAGATTTTGAACTCTGAACATTTGAAAAGGCCCAGAGAACTCATTTCTGACTATTTTGAGTTACTAAAAACGTATCAAAATCTATATCTTTTTGATTTTGTACAAAGACACTTTAAATGTATCAATCTCTGCTGAACTGAAGAAGGTTTTGCTGGGGCTTAATTCTCACCTTCTGGGGCCCAGCCCTCACGCACCCCACCCTAACGATGAAGCTGATTGAGAATGCAATTTAACACTGGGAAATGTGATGTTTTTCTCCACATAGAGAGAACTTATTTTAGAATTTTTCATCAGTGAATGACTTTTCTCTATAAGATTTGACCAGCACAGTTTTGCAAATGTTACACAATTTTGTTGATATAAAATTTTTTTTGATTATATTTCTGTTCTTTCAAATTCTGTGTTTGCTTATGTTACTTTGTCGGGTATTTTATCTTTTGTAAATAATATTGAGCTAGTTAGGGTTAATTGGTATTGTTTTTGTGTTGTTGCTTGTTATTTTCAATTAAATAATGAATATGACATCTGTAATTTAAAGGTATGTAAGTTCTAATCCGATATTGCTACAGTAGTATGTTTATTTTCATTAAAACATCATTTATATTAATTGTTTTTTTTTTAAGATCACTGATCAGTTGGGTAATGTGTCCAGTCCAAATATCGTGAAAACAAATATGGAACAACAATCACTGGTGAAAGTTTTATGCAACTTGATCCAGTGATCGTTGTTCCATAAAGCAGTGTCTATGAGTCTCATCTGGTTGTCCTGTATCAATGATGGCCAAACACAGACTAGGCTTAACTCTAAAATTCAAGTAATTTTGCTCGTCTGTATCTGCAAAATAATCCCCAATACAATGTACATAAGTGTTTGACTCAAGTTTCAGTTACATTGATTAACATTAATTTCTTGTATGTTGATGCGTTGGTGAAAGATAACTACTGTTTTCAGCAGAGGTAATGTTGTTATCCTCGTCATCTGAATCAGATTCTTTATGGATATTGTTGTACACCTATATCTCTTCGTTGTTGTGGTTTTCTCTCGGAACTACTATGAAATTTACGTCTTCCTTTCCACGATTTCTTTCTGAACACTACTACCAGTACTATCCTCTTCGTTTGAGTTAGATGATGATGGAGAGTTTGTTTTAACCTTCCCATAGTTAGATAATGGACCGCCTTGTATCTGTGGACTATCTATTCTTGATGACTTATTTAATCTTGTACTTAACAAAATAGATACATCCTTTGTTGATAACTTGGGAACTTCATTCTGCATCTTAGACTCACTTTTACCGTTGCCTAAGGATTGTAGATTGTCTTTATCTTCCAGCGTCTCAGATGGTGTATTTTCTGTGATATCATTATTTAAATCCTCATCTTCAACATCTCCATTTGACTGAGTAGGTTCTGTCTGTCTAGTTATCATCTTGTTGTCATCAGCTGCCATCTCTGTTGAAATACTTTCATCCGACTCCAGGCTGGCGTGGTTTTGTTGGGTTTCTTCGTTATTCAAGTCATCTGATAATTTTTTTATCTGATTAACATTGCTTGTATCGGTCATAGATACATTTATAACTGGTATCCCTGTTGACAACCGTCTGTCTGTGTTTTGTACAGACAAGGCATTGTGTTCTTCTTCCATAGTTCTATGCGTCGCTGTAGAAGCTTGATTCAATGCACTTGAGTCTGCCACAGGTATACCCTCTGGTTCTGTGCTGCTTTGAAAACTTCTACGTGGAATTAACCTCATCGTTTTAGGATCGACGACATATTTGGAAACGTAACCGTCGTTAACAGCATCTGGGTGTCGGCATACAATAACGGGAATTGTTGAATGTGATACAAGGTAGTTGCATACTGATCCCACACCCTGTCGATTAAGTCCGCATCCTTTAGAACCAATAATGATCATGTTCACCTCTTCTGATGCTGCTGTGTTTAAAATAACTTCACTAGGAGATGTGTGACACGATGTGAGTACTTTACCAACCAACTGAAAATGAAAAGTAAAGACTGACTATTCTTTAACTCGATGGGATGGAGTCATCTGAAATTGTCTACAATGTACTCACATGCCAACCCCCACCATGCGAACGCGTGTTTGGTGAACAAAGCAGTTCAGTTAAATTTACGTTCCTATTGTTGTTAACTGACGAGTGTTAATTGAATATTAAATGGGTAATTAAGCCAAAACCAAATGAAATGAAATGTCTTGCGTTCTACATTTTGCACTATGTGGGCTAATGAAGACGGGCAAAGCCATGCAGGGTGCAATGAGGGAAATTTAGCCAGGACAGCGGCATTAGCCTGCTCTTTTTCGATTTCCAACTGTCGAGGGATTTTTAACGTGCACAGCCTGTAGCACATGGGGCCTCGGTTTATTGTCCCATCCGAACAACTAGACGCTTTTTTCCATGTCAGTCCCTCTTACCTGCATCACTGACAGGGGGAAACCTGGTTGAAAAATCCGAAGGTATTATCTCGACCTATGCCGGGATTGAATCCAGGACCTTTCAGGTTAGCGAGCAAGAGTCTACCATACTGAGCCACCGCGGCTCCCTAAGCCAAACCCAAATCCAACTACCGTGTAGATAGTAAACTGCTCAGAAGACGAAGAATCAAAGTTTAAAAATGTTTACCATTGCACTTCGAAGTTTCTTCTGATATTTGGAAACTTTTTCTGCTAAAATTTTATTCTCTTCTTCAATAAAGACTTCAATAGCTGTTTCGTCGCCATTTATTATCGCTTCTGTAAAAAATAATACATTGAGTTTCACAATGAAAAGTAATTTCCCTTTAATTTGGCTCTAATTGCTCTTTCGGTGTGCCTGGTAGTTCAATCGTTAAACATGTTACTATAGCGTACATATCCACGGGTTTATATAAGTCATCCTGTTGAAACACTGGGTTGTATAGCCGGGGATTTGTTTACTTTGGGATCCCTTATTCGACCCTAGGATACATTCGGATCGGATTCTAGTGGTGTGAGGCTGAGCGGGAAAGAACGTTATGTCGTTTGGATGGGACAATAAACCATTGTGAACTAAATCCATGACTGTCTAAGTCAACAAATTTGGTTTATATTATCATGGATGGAACTGACAAGAGCCTACTAGTACCATCAAAGGTCAAAAAGGTTACTAGATTAATTTTATATATATACGCCTTCAGGTGTTAGTAATTATCGATGCCAACGATATGACGTGTTTACTATACGGTTACTATAACACCTGAATACAATATCAATAATGTACAAATGGTAGAATAGATTGTTTATCTTAAAACGCAGTATAGGGAAACTGAACCTTGCACATCAAGAGAAAATATCGGTTTGTGCATAATTCATGTCATGTAAAGTTAGTAAATGGTTGTGCTACACTATTTCTCATATATTTTCCTCTTTGTAGTCCATACAATATCAATTAAAAACATTTCCTTCATAAGATACTGTTGCGTTTGAACGTAAATATAAAATCACATGGGGTTAAGGAATAGCTCTGCAAATCAGTATAGTAATAATCAATCATGTAAAAGTGGAAGAGAATCAAAAAGTTTGACATCGCAATGCATGAAGAATCAAAATTACGACTGTTTAATGTTTTACTACCATCTTCAAATGTAAACGATGTAACAGAACCACACACTTTCATACATAGGCCTAACGATTCATTGAAAGTAACGTAAAAAGGTTTTGGAAACTTTTTATATGTATCGAGGACACGGTTAGCATTGATTTGCACCAGGTCAATTTTCATTTCAGACAAAAACTGCTCTAATGATAATTTAAGAGCTTTTTTGATAGTGTCGTCATAAAACGCTTAGTTTTATGCGAACCACAGACGCCAGACTGAAAATTGGAATGGCTCAAATAGATGCTATCATAAAAAGTTTACAAAACCTCTTTAACAGTCTCTTTAAATGAATGGCTGAAATCAATGGAATTTTTGTATCAACTCTCCTAGCTTCCGGTTGGTTTACTGGTTTGCCAACGTACCATTATGTTCTAATAGACAGCTAAATGAGAAATTTGTATGAATTACCTGGAGCAATAGTAGCCAATTTAACACCAATCTCAGTACAACTGACAATAATAACATTATTTCCTGGTCTATGAAGATTGTTACAATACCCTGGGAAATCAGAAAACAAAGAATTCAAGTTGACATCAGAATTAGTCTGTCTATATCACTGCAGTAAGTTTTAATGTGACGTGTATTTAATATGTATTTAATTTCAAAGTTTCAGTTTTCTTTTGTTAGCATTTTGCCTCGACACTGTCGATAAACCTCGGCCCAATACGATTCGAGCCATTAATAACATATTTTATGATTTAATGTTACTTCTTCTCTTCTTACGAATTCAATAACTATATTCCTATGCAGATTAAGTGAAAATGACGAGAAATCCATTAGGCCTTAATGGTTTCTTATAGCAATTTTTCGAACCAAAACTAAATCTGCAATCTATAAATGTTAAATATAATATGAACAAAAAAATTACTTACAATCGAAAGCCCATTCCGAATCCCTCTCTCCATCCGACGCTATTAAAATCTTCTGTTTCATTTGAAACGCCATATCATATCATTATTGTCAATAGACGTACAAATTAAGATATTATTTTACTCTAAGAATGTCAGAAATTTAATTTGAAAACTTGACTAACTTGATTTGAATAATTAATGAACCTCTAGCCTATAGACTTATAAGGATTGACAAACTTGATTTTCAGTGTTTCAGGTGTTCAAGATACAGGTCAACAAAAATCTTGTTCATCCAGAATGAATCAAATATTCATTCATCTATGTATTTATGAGTGTATTTATGCTTGAATATCCAACTGTGGACACCTATTCAACGATTTATAGAAATGATGGATAAATTGAATTTCAACATAGAGATAGTTCGACATAATTCACGATTTAGTTGGAACAGAACCTACGACATAAAACATTGGTCTGTAAAAAAGGTATATAATCAGCTATTATTGTAAGATATCGATTTGAAGGTATCTAGACGATGTAACTGGTTTAGAGTAGTAAAACCCAATGAAGCAAGCAGGAACTCACTTTCCTAATGTAAAAAGTTCCAATATTCCAATAAATACATGTAACAAATAGGCTAAACAAGAAATTATTTATAAAAAGACAGCTTCAAGATTTAGCCTAAATCTGTGTTATATCAGATGGTATTTATACTACAACAGGTTTTGTACCATTATATATATGTGAATGTAGCCCTAGAAGAGTTGTTGATGGATTGTTTAGATCAGATGTTTATTTTCACTCAATGATACCTCACTGATTAGAAAGGAGGCTTTCAGCTATATAAATATATGGTTAAATTTGGTATTTTATATTTTATCCGGTTTAATCGATAGGTCACATTTCTCACCAGTAACATAGGCTCACAACAGGAGAGTCCAAGAAAGAGACATGATTTAATATGTCTTCTTCACCATTTAATCAATGTACACAATGATAAATATTTATTGTCACAAATTGACAGCAAAGATTAACGATATTAATGAATATTAAATAGAAAACTCAAGGGACTGTCGTCAGTGTCTTTTTGGAATCAGGCGTCGTATTTTGAACGTGGAATAGTAATGTTTTTATTGATTAGTAAGTTAATAAAAGACTATCGATTGGCCTATCGATTACTTTAACTGGTTTGATGATAACGGACTTTGAGACACAATTCACAATGTTTGAAGACATGGTTTGTATCGAAAACTTACCAAGAAACTTTCCAATTGTTGTCCCTATGTGTAGGTGCCTCGTTTGAGGTAGGCCTAGCGCTAATTGTTCATTCCGAACAACCGGTCAGTGTGGATTATGTACGAATCCATTGGAATTTCAATCCAAGTTTCAAGTGTCCTATAGCGATGACCATCGAAACATTGTCCACACACAAATGATGAACTTTGTACATCAATAAAACCATGTCATTTCTAAAATATTTTCCGACTTCGAAGTTTATTTTTGCGGAACGTATCTACACGTAAGAACAGGCATAGACGCATGGTTGACGATATATTCACTAACACCACCTAGAAATGTTCTTCTAAGTTTACTTCTTCCTCTTGTACCAGTAACTATTAATGATGCACCTTCTTTTTCAGCTTGTTTAACTATAGCATGGCCTATATCATTATCCATTACACGGGTTATTCTTCCATTTATCTGGAATAGTAAACAATACCTAGATTTCTAAGAGGTATACCAGGGTATTTTTCTATGTATCGGGTGATTTTTGAGCATTAATTAGAAATGACAAAAAGTTTTTGGTCGTAGTAACCTTTTCTCTACCCTACTTATTAGGCCTAACCAAGTTAGAATTCAGAAATTAGTGATGGAATATATACGACTGAGTAAAGTCTAAGAGAAACCGATATTTAATTCATGAATTCATTTTATCAGCCCCAACAGAATTCACCAAGAAATCTCATAATCATTATCAATATGTTTTATCAGTTTCATTTAGAAGTGATTGGAAAATTGATAGATAACGAATATACACGAGCACACACGACACTTGAAATTCGCAACTGACTCTAGAGCAGCTATCACTTTCTTGTATTCCATTTTCTTATAAAATCTGAATCTGATTTTGTACATGGATCAGTTGATCACAGTTGTTCATGGTTGGTCATTTTTTTGTGTTAGGATGTATTGAGACGAGTCTCAATGAAAGCACTAGCCTAGGTCACAGAACATTAGATAAGCTTATTATGTGAAATTAGTTAGTCATTAGTATGATTTTAGTTGAAAAGACACACACACAAACATACACTGTATGTTATATAATATACTGTGTATAGCCATGGCACCAGTCCTGAAATAAGTATTCCCTGAAATCTTACTTAGAAATAACACGAAACATTTATATGAAGAAATATCTGCTCTTAGATGAATGGGCATTGTTCAATGGTTCAAGTCTACCGTGAAAGAGAAAATTGCTAAGATTTTGATTTCTTTTGTAAGCTACAACCAAACGTTTTGTGTATACATGGGGAAATTTGTTCTGAAGTTCCGAGTAACGGCGTTTGACTATTATGGAAGCTGTAGAATCAAATGACGTTACAAAGGGGATTATCTGGTTATCGTGTTGAATGTTGAGTCCAGTTCGCCCCACATTCTGTAGTTGATCGATCCAGTAACTTTCGCGTTGTAAATTGGACATCTAAGCTTAGGTTTGATGCTATATAGGTGATGTAGAAACTGCATCTATAGGCATGATGAGAAAGTCATCAATGGAATGATCGGGATGGAATGATGGGGTGAAATATGCACTAATTTATCATTGTGTAGTATCTTCTTGCATAAAACAGAAAAACAGAAACTTGAGAAGAATAATGAAGATAAATGTGATTCAGTGCAGTAAAATATGCCTCCTGCTATTCATATAATTCCTGGCATTCCCATATTAAGTCTGTCAAAGAAACAATATAGGAAACCACTTGACGATCACTTTAATGCGAAGTTTCGACTAGGTCATTGACCATTGGACTTGGTATCCAATGGTAATATTTACGAACCATGTAACTGCAGACATAATTATAGACAAGAGAAATTGAAATCAACCTACCCCCGATTTCTGTATTTTTAAATTGAGATCTTCTGTAATATCTTCCATGCTTTTCTGTTGATCTGAGATCATTTTTTCTATTTTACCTTTATCAGCACGGAGAGCTAATATAGAAAAAAAGATAACTATCATAGTTACATTACATTGAACATCGTAATTATATATATTACATTACATATATCTATCAGCAATTGGTTGTGGTATTTATTAAATAAGCAAGGTCTGGCTAAAATAGACTGTTCATGTATGTTTAAAACGGACGTGGAAGTGACAAAAGTCTGTAATTGACTAACGTTCGAGACCTGGCAATGATAAATGTTCTATGCATCGTTATTATCTTTCTGATACAATCCCTTTAAACTGGAAATTTCAATTACAAAAGTAATCCATAATGACTACTACAAAAACTTGTATTTAACACATGATTTTTCATTTTAAAATAATATAAAATCAATGAAATCCCAGCATCAGTACAATTTAAAATTCTATTACTACATGAAAGTTGTTTTAAATCTAGTTTTTATTTTGTAACATAGTCTCGTTAATCCCAACCTGGAATATCAATCCATCATATAGCAATTCAATAACCATTGTCAAAACAATGATACTTCATCGTGATATCATGGGAAAATCGTTGAAATTTGTTATTTATTATTATTGTAGATGGTTAAATATTTGCTGACCATCTCAAACGATGGCGGTTTATGTGATCTGATGCACCGGAACTCAAAATTCAAAACTATTTGCTGTATGTATCTGAAAAGTAGAATGGCACTTTCTGGGCAAATGTTATTAAATGACCCTGATGACAAAACACAATGCAATGGTGGTTATAGAATTATAGAATTTCTGACATTTATAATGAAGTCCATGTGGGCATGACGATAAATCGATATAATGAATGGTAAAGAAATAATGAAGTCATGTTTGGTGTACAATAACATTAATTAAGCCTGATGGATAGTAAATATTCATCTGTAGTCCGAGAGAATCAAAGGCTCTGTCATGTGATTTTGAGGAGGGGTGAAAAAGAAACGTACCATATTTTGGACAACGACAACGAACTCTTTGAGGTTTAGAGGAAAATGACGTGAATCCCCAATATTGTAACCTCTCTTCAATTGAAATCGATTACAAAATATGATTTTTTCCCACCAAAATATGTGTCAGATACACAAAATCAATTTAATTATAATAGAATTTCCCAGGAGAGAACCCTCTAATGGGAGGCGTGCGCACAAGCGCTTCCACAAAATTGTCGCATTTTAAATATTAACTCCAACATTTGTCCCCCATTAACTCAGTCTGCCCTCTTTTGTACCACCAATCTCGAGAGGCTGGCACCGCCACTGCAAAAAAAAGGTTCCTCTGCATATACCGTCATCCTAGTTGATTGTTTTTGTACAAATGTAGCTTGTGGTGTTTAAAAGGGATTGTATTAATATCTAACGAAGAATAATATTGCTGTATACTATACATCCATCTGTATATTTTATCTACAACGTGCATCAGGTTTAAAATAACATTGTTGTTGCTCAGATTCAAACATTTGTGGCTGAGAGTGGTGAGGAATTCCGCCAGATTGTCTTAACAACAGACAGTGCACACTGGAGTTGATGGATAGCATGATAGAATAAAAAGGAAGTCACGTTTCCAATTTCAAATTTCTTAAAATAGTTCCTGACGAAAAAAATGTGAGTACCCTTTGAGAAAGCCCTTCTAGCCCTTCTTTGTTTCTCTTTTGTAATTACTCAAGAGTGTTAATTAATGATAAATGTTTACGAACTTACGTGACTGAACTACAATGGAGATATCAGCACAGTAAATTAATATTACTTCATCTGATGGTCGATGGATATTCTCCACAAAATCTGAAAATATACAATGATATCGTGATCACAAAATCACAAAACAAACCGTCAGACTTTGTCTTCAAGACGGATATAACTTCAAAAGATAAAAGATCCTTTCATGAAGTATACAAAGAAAACGGTCAAGACAGCTTGCTACTGGTCCTGATTTACACTTCAATGCTGAGAAAAGAAGGCTTAAGACGAAAAAGGAATATCGGAAACTAAATAAAATGTATAATCTGCAGGACTCTACAGTGTAGGAGTAGACAAGCTGCAAATAGAGAGGTAGTTCCAGAGGGGCAAGTTATTATGGTTGTATACTCTCGTACTGCTGGTGCTTTTTTTTTTTATCTAAACAAGCTTAAGATGGAATTAGATAATTTAATGTTTTAAGCGAAGGAATTTCATATCCACACGTCTTGTGTAAAATATCTGTCTGTAATAAGAGTGGTCAATAAAACTGAATGTTTCCCTGACCCAAGTTGATTTGAGTCAAATCGATTCATCTATAACGACAAGGTATCGATTTTAGCCATAAACAAATATACATGACTTTCTCTTATACTTCCAGGCAAAAATAGCTTCCAGAAAACTAGGAATCCACCTAATTAGAAATGTAGGCCTTTAGTCTAGAAAGAATCAAATTACCGCTGGCAACCAGCCTTTCTTAAACCTTCTTTTAACTGTGACTTTGATAGGTCGCATAAATTATATATTATTTAACCATTGTTCCAACAAATAAAAGATCATGGGTGAAGTAACGAAAACAAAAACGAAAATAAAATATTTTAATCGGATTAGTCTAGAAGCAATCTACGTAGCACACACTTTGGCAACGACATATTGACATACTGAACGAATGTCAGTTTGGTTTCACGATGAAAAGGTTGCCGAATGCACCGTCACGAACAGACTGATATTATTACTTCTGCAATTTAGCTTTAAATGCTTGAAGCAAATTCATCAAGTGAAAAACTATTCAGAGTAGACCTACATGTTTGTGTGATTATACGTTCATTTAGAAAGGTCATCAAAGGTCATTCTGTATGGTATTGTATGAACTTATAACGTCTAAATATTTAGAACATATCTAAGATTCTAGAAATATAATGAATATTTTTATCGGAATGATATCTTACGGTTGTCATTTTATCCAGATCTTCTTGTACCTGATTATAGATTGACTTTATTTGGGTTGTCAATAGTTCCTGTTATTTGAAACCAATGTATTTCGTAGCAACCTACTGTGCGTTTTCATAGGCCTGTCAGGCGCAGAAAATTAGACTTACAACTCTTACAGTTGCCTTTCATTTTGATGATATCTGAATATCTGATATAATAATATAACGGATATCACTGACATTGATTGACAGAAATCTATTTATTCACCATATTGTAAGGAATATTTTCTGTACTCTGTTTTTTTTTATCCAACTAATTCACATACATTGAATGTCATGCAAAAATCTATAAGGTAATAGAGAGAGAGAGAGCACATTCTTTGGTTTTCCTTTATTTCTAGGAAACATTATGTGAGGGAGCCGCGCAGCCCCACCTCTCCCCCTCCCCCCTCTTACCCCCCGTAGAAACGCCACTGACCCTACATTATTTCTATTACGTTTACAATATGTAGTATTTTGCCGAGATTGACTCAAATACATTTATAACGCTTGTGGCCGAGGACGTAAAACGAGTTGCATTCCTCGGTCAGAAGCGTTTCTAATGCGATCCTAATCACTCATAATATATACTTAAAAAAAATTACGTCTGGATCAATCCTGTTGAAATGGGGTTGTGAATGATTGTCATTTCAATTAGATTTAATGTAATCAAGTCTGAGCTAGCTTCAGACATCCAACATGATTAAACCATTTCTGTAGCCTATATAAATCAAAGTGGAAAGAGGAATTTCATTACCAGTTAAATTTCCCTGGTAAATAGAGCTCAGCTGGGTATTTAACTTGTCATACTACACATGAAGACAGTATAAGCACCTCATAATATTAGTTACGACAAGGAAGTGACGACAGTGGAAAAGTCTACAATATGTTGGGTAACCTGATGTCGGCTTTTTGATCTCTTTCGAAATTGGTAAGATAAACAAAACACTATATTATGGCAAACACAAACTCATATGGATTTTTTGATGATGTATTAATCGACTATCTTCACCTCGAACCCAACTTTCATAACCATAACTTGTCATTACCATTGTTATTTCCCTATGGACAATATTATCAGGATTAGTTACATAATAAACACAATTTGTTCTTATACACCAAGGTAGATGAAGGTTGACAAAATAGAATGACAGGCTTGTGGAGTTATCTGATAACAGAATTGGTTATTTACATTCTTTTAAGTCGAAACTAGGCACATCTGTATATTCCTGACTCTCTCTCCTGTCTGCATTTTAAAGAGAATAAATTTTGCACTATAGGAAGAAACATCATAATAAATTACTCAAAACTGTATAATTTCTACTCGTATAATGTGTGTAAAATAGATATTTGTTCCTGATGTTTTCTTTATTACGCTGATGATAAATATGTTCACTTGGCAAGAATATGTAAGTTAAATAGTAATATCTAGGTTACTTAAAACAACAAATCTGTGATGTTATATGGGTACTTCCGCATTGAATTTAATTTCAAATTTTGGAAATATTGACACTAAAGAGCACATGGGAGATTTTACATAAATAATTCCTTTCTGCCAAGGTTTTATATCACGTGATCTTCTCATTTCTATGTTGAAAAGCTGTGTATAATTGCCTTAAAAACATTTAATTTCATTTCCTGTCATGATGTTGCTTGTAGCTCATGTAATTTGCACTTTTGATCACTGAACAAAATCGGTACCATTAAAAAAGGCTCCTTTCCATGGTATTTGGGGAATTTATTCATATTTCAAGATAGATAATAAAGATACAACTAAAACAGTTGGTAGCCGAGTTATAACAATGTATATTTGTTAACTGATCAAATGCGCCTTAACTAAAACACCGTAACTTACAAATGACAATTTAGGATTCTTTAAGTAAGTATGAATACCGTATTAGTTTAAATGAGGTAAATCGATCACATATGATTATAAATATAACTGATGTAGACTATATGTTATGGCTTCGTGAGTCAAGTACGGTATCAAAGCCTTTAAATGCTCATACATCATTCCTTACCATCGTTTGTCGAAGGTCGTTCAGATGAGACATATACCGTTCATCGGACGTGATTTACTGATGGGATATTGGCACGTTTACAGCCAGGCAATATTGGGAGATGATCAGACCAACTTTTGTTGGTGTTTAGGAGTTTTCCTCATGTTAAAAGTCAAATTTTGGATAATTTTTTTTATACAAAGATAAGCTATTAATGAGTCCACCAAGAGATTGCCTGATATTCTACAATTTCAATAGATTCTCAAAAAGTAGCGAACCAAAAGATAAGACAACTCATTCATTTTCAAACTCAGTCAATAAAAAAGGTTATCTAGAGTAAATCAATACATATGACTATGTTGAGAAAAGCCTATCACAGTTCAATTGTCAATTGTGATATGTGATAAAGGTCAATTAGGGTACAAGCTGAAAACAAACGTTGAATAGTAAAGAACTGAAACGTACAATAACCAAAGTTATATACGACGATTTCTAACTTTTAACATACAAAATTATATTCTAAATTTCTAAACATCGACATTGATTTGTATGTACGTAGTTTACAGTATCATGACTTTGATTTCAATATAATAAATTTACTCACATCCAAACGCATAATTTGCATGATCGCTTCCATCCATGGCAATAACTACACGCCTGTTTTTACTGGCATCTGCCATCTTGGTGTATGTACTGAGATATTAAATGGTAACTATAGACTCCACAGACAACTTATTCCATCCACTCTGTAAACTCGTTTCATCAATAATTCTTTCACTCGAGAAAATCTACAAAACATTCGAAACACTGGTGTCATTATGAAGGCGATATATCTCAAATCAAATTTACATGTACAGTCAAAACAGCACACTTATTGATTTGAGCTCATTTCTTGTTGTCGTAAAGTGTTATCAAGACAGCTATCTATTGTGGTTAAATATAGGACTTTTGGCTTATGAGCAAAGGATGTGGGCTACTCAACAGAAATCAACAAGGAGAATATTCAACTGTACGACGAGTCTCGACTTTGACTTATTCTTTTTTTTATCTTGACTTATTCTTATGTTTCTGACACGTCGTATTCTCGATTTCAAATCTTCAAAGGCATATAGCTATCTTTATAAATAGACACCAGCTTTAGGAATATGAACAAATTAAACAAATTCATTGCACTCGTAGAGCAATACAAATAAAGCGACACCATTGGTTTATTTATTGCTTCTGCAACACCACGTATCCAATCAAAAACACAGCAAAAGTTGTCCATGTTTGGTTGGGTAATTTTTTGTCGTGGTAATACATGAATTTCTCCTTTTGACACGAGGTAACCCAATGAAAAATGTTTAATTTGAGATTTTAAGAAGAAATGTGTCTTAGAACTCACAACTCAGTAAGGTTGAATATATAAACCCTGAAAATGTCGTGATGTTGTTTCAAATCGATTTCCTGAAAATGTGTTTGTTTATTCCAGAATAACATATTTAATTAGTCCGATGCTCTTCTTCGAGGCATTTGATAAATGGTTAAATAATCTAATAGCTTCAGTAGTTTTCTGCAATCTGCAGAAGTAGATATTATTCGATATTTTTGTACAATATATAAATATTAAATTACTCTTTAGTATATATGAGATAGATATTTATTTATTTATCATTATGTATGAAAAAATATGAAAAATGTATGAAGGATGATAAAATATATGAAGTATGATGAAATGTGTGAAATATGATTAAATGTGTAAAGTACGATGCAATGTATAAAGTATGATGAAATTTATAAAGTATGATGAAATATGATGGAATGTATGAAGTATGATGAAATGTGTGAAATATGATTAAATGTATGAAGCATGATGAAATGTATGAAGAATGATGAAATGTATAAAGTATGATGAAATTTATAAAGTATGATGAAATGTATGAAGTCTGGTGAAATGTATGAAATATGATGGAATGTGTGAAGTATGATGAAATGTATGAAATATGATGAAATGTATGAAGTATGATGAAATGTATAAAATATGATGGAATGTATGAAGTATGATGAAATATATAAAGTATGATGAAATGTATGAAGTATGGTGAAATGTATAAATATGGTGAAATGTATGAAGTATAATGAAATGTACGAAGTATGATGAAATGTATGAAATATGATGAAATGTATGAAGTATGATGAAATGTATGAAATATGATGAAATTATGAAGTATGATGAAATGTATGAAGTATGTTAAAGTATGATGAAATGTATGAAGTATGATGAAGTGTATGAAGTATGATGAAATTATGAAGTATGATGAAATGTATGAGGTATGTTAAAGTATGATGAAATGTATGAAGTATGATGAAATGTATGAAGTATGTTAAAGTATGATGAAATGTATGAAGTATGATGAAGTGTATGAAGTATGATGAAGTGTATGAAGTATGATGAAATGTATGAAGTATGTTAAAGTATGATGAAATGTATGAAGTATGATGAAATGTATGAAATATGATGAAATGTATGAAGTATGATGAAATGTATGAAGTATGGTGAAATGTATGAAGAATGATGAAATGTATGAAGTATGATGAAATGTATGACGTATGATGAAATGTATAAAGTATGATGAAATATGATGAAATGTAATAAGTATGATGAAATGTATGAAATATGATGAAATGTATGAAGTATGATGAAATGTATAAAATATGATGGAATGTATGAAGTATGATGAAATATATAAAGTATGATGAAATGTATGAAGTATGGT
>NW_008709716.1:731863-759439 GCF_000327385.1 Lottia gigantea | reverse complement strand
ATGATGAAATGTATGAAATATGATGAAATTATGAAGTATGATGAAATGTATGAAGTATGTTAAAGTATGATGAAATGTATGAAGTATGATGAAGTGTATGATGTATGTTAAAGTATGAAGAAATGTATGAAGTATGATGAAGTGTATGAAGAATGATGAAATGTATGAAGAATGATGAAATGTATGAAGTATTATGAAATGTATAAAGTATGATGAAATGTATGAAATATGATGAAATGTATGAAATATGATGAAATGTATGATGAAATGTATGAAATATGATGAAATGTATGATGAAATGTATGATGAAATGTATGAAATATGATGAAATGTATGAAGTATGATGAAGTGTATGAAGTATGTTAAAGTATGATGAAATGTATGAAGTATGATGAAATGTATGAAATATGATGAAATGTATGAAATATGGTGAACTGTATGAAATATGATGAAATGTATGAAGTATGATGAAATGTATGAAGTATGATGTAATGTATAAAGTATGATGAAGTATGATGGAATGTATGAAGTGTGATGAAATCTATGAAGTATGAATTATCATGATAAATCATGCATGATAGAAATTAGATGAATTTTTGTTTTTACAGACAACACACTTATATTAATCCTTAATATGAAATAAAACACCTTAAAGGTATCTTAAAATGAAGAGGGTAATGATCATATATTATAGACAAGTTAAATGAGTAGGGCATAATTAAAAAATATAACTTATATAAAATCAAATGTATTATAACAATTGTTTTTTTAATATAAGTGTGATGTTTTTCTTTTATCTGAATCTAACGAATGTAAAACGTATGAAGCAGAATAAAATCATAGGTCTTATTTCAACTATTGTTATTTTTGACTCGGGTGGAATTTTTATGTGTTAATTTTTTTTCTCAGAAGGATCCGGCATATTGGAGAAAATAAAATAAGGTGTTGAATCCTTACTGTGAAATCGCACTATGTGAAGATGTCGTTAAGGATTTTTTTTCCTTTTAGACGGTAAAATACTTTGAATACTGTCTATATAGGTGTTATTATACACAACAAACTTCTCAAGCATTGAACTAAAATATAATCGTCTATCTCATTTTAATTTAATACAATAATCTTAACTTTCACAATAGCTTATCGATATTTAACAAGTTTTGAGTATTTAAAGTTTATAATTAACACATGTAGATTAATTTGTAATTAGTTTTAAGACAACCATTGTTTGTATTGTACGGGGTTTGTTATTGTTCATGGTGCAAGACTTCGTTAAGGGTCACTCTGACCAAAAGAGAATTATTTTGCGCGTGCCTTTGAGTTTGAGTAGCCGAGTATCATCTCAAAGATTGGGATATGATTCCTTGACCTGTATCAATTTCTTTCATTATTTCTGAGACTTCCCAAGTGTTACCAACGTTCACTCGTTACTTTAATGTTTATTGGATTTTTAATAGCAAACTGTATGTGTATCTGGCTTGATTTAACCATAGTAAGGTAAGGAAATGATTCATTACCAACACTGCGTTTAAAAGTTCCATAAAGTTGCCAAAATGTTCAATTAAAATTGTAAGCCACTACACAAGTATATCTGCTTGACCAAGTTCACCTTTCTACTTCTTTGCCGTTTGTTTTTTTGTATTTCATTAAGGGTTTGGTACAGACATATGACAGGCATGAAGTTTACTTTTATTTTCTGAATGTCTTCAACAATTTTAAAGGCATTGTTTCTATGCAATTGCCTGTAAACTGTTTATATTTATTTAAGGTTACCTCCCTTTACACTGAACTAGTATTAGTCTATACTGCAATGACGTGACAATTTCAGAACTAAGTTTTATTTAAGATTTGAACGACATATAGAAGCGAGGAGCACATATAACAAAAACACAAGGCAATATTATGGAATATAACACACTTCTTTAATAAGGTTGGGCACTTAACGTTTCAACACAATATACACGGGTCGATCAGATGTAATGGCAAGAGAATAAAACATAACAAAATATATACCAACAAGAAACAATATAGAGATTAAGAGGGGCAATAGATAAAAGGGGTATATATTTTGTTATGTTTTATTCTCTTGCCATTACATCTGATGACGACACGTGTATATTGTGTTGAAACGTTATGTGCCCAACCTTATTAAAGAAGTGTGTTTTATTCCATAATATTGCCTTGTGTTTTCGTTAGTGTAATGGGTTAAATTTCATTAGCCTAGTAATTTTCATTTCTACCTGCTGATAGCATAACATCTTTCCCAATGATTCATATTTGCATATTGACCCAGTAAGGCCTATTCTTGTTAAAGAAATTTAAATTCCTTGCTCATAGTTACTCTATATAAACCCGATCTTGCTACTTAAAGTAAGCTGGATGGAAATCAATCAAATTCCAACTTTTCCGGCATGAATGTTTCTGTTCACTAGTAAATCAGAGTGAAGATATGAACTTTATGAATAAATGAACGAATAAGGGTTTAACATCAGTGTCAATGAGTATACAAGTAAATTGTATAATTATCTGTGTAACCAGAGATTGTACTCAATGTTTTGATTATAGATTACGCTACAACCGATCTTTATATCTACATTATTATTTCTTACTTTATGTACCTAATCTTGACCTCTACAACGGTCAGTCAGGTATCAGGTCAATTTGAGAAAATCAATAACGTGAGGTGTGAGTGTAGGTAATTTGCACATTTGGAATTAAATGGTGAAAATCAACCGTTGAAAGTTCTGTAAATTACATTTGATAGCTATTATTATGCAGGTAAATAGTTTTAAAGAACTAAGAATTTTAAAGTTTGTAAGATAGTTTCGTTTAACATCACAGTTTGTTAATATTCTGATAGTTTACTTACAATCTGATTGTTTGTTAAAATGTTGATATTTTGTTTACAATCTTATAGTTTGTTCAGAATCTGAAAGTTTGTTTATGATAGTTTTTTTTCAAATTCTAATTGTTTTTTTTTTCAAAATCTGATAGTTTGTTAAGATTCTGATAGGTTAAAATTGCTAAGTTTCTGATAGTTTATTACGATTCTGATTTGTTAAGATTCTATATAGTTTGCTAAGATGCTTATAATTTGTTAAGATTCTGATAATTTGTTAAGATTCTGATAATTTGTTAAGATTCTGATAGTTTGTTAAGATTCTGATAGTTTGTTAAGATTCTGATAGTTTGTTAAGATTATGATACCTGTAGTTTGTTAAGATTCTGATAGTTTGTCTCGAGTCTGATACTTTTTTAAGACTATCACTGATTATCAGTCTAGGAGTTATGTTGGGGCATAACACATAATTCATTATAACATTAGGTAGCTATATCGGAAAAATATTTGATGACAGGCATGGTAAAGATGTATAGACAGAAGCTATATCTACCATTATAGTAAATGTGATAAACCATGTAAATCTCTGAAAGATTTAAGGTCAATATCTTTATAATGTTGATAGAAAATCTTATACTGGCTATCTTTCATTAACACATGTATGTTTGTGTGTGTGTGTGTCTTTTCAACTAAAATCATACTAATGACTAACTAATTTTCACATAATTAATAGACTTATCTATTGCTCTGTGACCTAGGCCAGTTCTTTCATTGAGACTCGTCTCAATACACCCTAACACCATATATCAAACAATGGTCAATGAAATTGCAATACACACCCTGCACATGAAAATAGTAATTTTAATAAAATAAAAGGAAATAATTATACTTATTCTTTTCGGATTAAACTCGAATTCAAATTACAGTTACACTCAAATCCATTATGCCAGTCGATATGAGAATATGTGATTTAAATCTTCAATAAGACCTCATAGTTATGTTAATTGTAATGAAAATTGTGGTCAATTTTTGGACTCCAGCTATATTATAGTTATACGCCTTTAATAATTTCATTTGCGTAATTTAGGAAATTTCAGATTTTCAATAGAACGGCTCTGCATATAACTTAACAAGCTATCTGAATATCAAAGACAAAACTTGACAAACCAAGCCGAAAAGTGAATGAATTTGACCTGCCTACAAATTACAATTGATTAATTCAAATGTAGATCGATCTTTAAATTTACTTTCCCACATTTTTTTCATATTAGCTCAATTCAAGGGAAATGTGGTCTAATGAGATATTTCTTAAAATGATGGCGATAATATAAGATTAGAAATCTGAAATGACAGGTTCAAGGACAATTTAATGTTTTATTATGTCATTTATGTGAGTATATAGTTGTAAAAAAATGTTCAATGATCCACTCTTACTGACCCTTGTCCAGTTCTTAAATAGCTACTTTGTTGGTGTTTGTTGTTTTAAAGTGGTGAAAAGGATGCTTATCGTAACACGGAGTATGGACAGAAAGAAACCATAAAGAACTGTAAAGAATCTAAACAGTATTTTGAAAATCGTGTGTTTGAACGACTTCTGAAATAAATTAAAATGGAGTAAATTGAACGGAAGTGGCGAAGTATAGAAACTGAAAGTAATGGTGTATGTAAAATATATTCAAACAATTTTCAAAGGTTTGCTAATCATAGAGTCTGATTTAAAAAGGAAAACTCTGGTTGCCCTTTTAAAATGATAAAAGACTTGTGCCGGTAAAATTGTTCTAATAATAACCCTTTGTTAGTGGTCATCCTCCACGCGACTCATTTGTTGTTGTTTTTTTCACCTGTCCTGTTGCACCAATCAGAACCCAGAGTTTACACAATACATTTTTTCTGGTTTCAAGTAACGGGATTCTTTTAAAGGTATTATGTCAGAATGGAAACCTATATTTCACAATGTTCTCAATTTATAGTATATACCAAAATATTAATCTTAATTTTTCATGGTACCTAAACCTGCTATCAAACGAAATTTCTTCTTTTAAAGAAAAACAGAAATTTCACTATTTACTATAAATTTTGTGATTTTATTATAAAGGCACATTGTAATGGGGCGCGTGTTATTCACGCGACCAAATATTTGAAGGTGTCGACCAAAGGGCGGAGATCATGACCCTGGATAGAATGTACACAAAAATGGAATTTGACCCTATTAGTCATCACCTGCCGAAACTTCACCTGTCGGGTTAGAAAAAAGAAAAATAATTCGGGAACTATGTGCAGATTCTTTTACTTTTTTTTTTATCTATTTATTTACTGAAGTCAATAAGACTAGAAATCAATGTAAGTTATTGAACCAAAGCATTTGTTTAAACCAATATCTTTCCCCCTGGAAATCAGTAGGCCTAAATGCTATACATTAACCTATTAACCTGAAGTAATTATACTAGTATCATTTTTGTTTTAAATATATTCATCTACATCTCCTTTCCTAGAAACTTTAATCACATTGCAGTTTTTTGCCCCAGCGACTGCGAATTAAGCCCCAGCAAAACCTTCTTCTGTTCAGCAAGGATTGATACATTTAAAGTGTCTTTACACAAAATAAAAAAGATATAGTACGTTTTAATACGTTTCGGCACCTGTCAGAAATGAGTTCTCTTGGCATATAATTCATCAAATTCATTCCTGTCGACGGGGCTGACTGATACAGTAACATTTCCTCAAGCAATAGTTCTGCACCGATATTGTGCGACATCAGCAAAACCTTTGACATATTCAATCAAATGGCAAATACTCCCATAATCTAGAAGAGAAAAAAAAACGAAGTGACAATAAAATGTTAGATTAGGCTTATAACAAGATATCAGATAGCGTCTGTAATACATGACAAGGTCTTATCAAGACATTCAGATGTTATCCTGCTTGGAAAAGCAATTTTAAAGGACAAAATTTTCGAAAACTTTGGTGGTTTAAAAGTTATAATATGTGACTGTTTGTTATATAGCTATCTGAAATTCCAAATGCTGGTCATATTTTACACACTCAACCACGTTTTTTTTCATGTCTTTTTGAAACTATCGTATTTCTTCTAAATAGAAAGTCAATTTTGATTGTATGTGTTGTTATTATTTTCCCTTTAAAAGTTATATAATAATGGCTGTAACCATTGTCAATAAAACTTATCGATACTCATAATTGATGCTGTAAACATTAATCAGAATTCAAAAATACTCACAATGCAAAGGAAAAAATAACCCCGTTTAATGGGCATCCCGTGGGGGTAGGAACAATGGGGTTGCAATGGTGCGATTCTAGATGATCATTAGAATATAATATTACAACTTCAATTTCCATTGGAATGCTATCTGATTCAAATTAAGATTTTTCTAGTTATTTGAGAATGGGAGTACTTTATCTTTTGTTTATAGAAGACACAAAGAATCTGCCAAGTTCTTCATTCTACATCATCTGGTATTTGACAAAGTCAACATAGTGGATTTTAACTCCCATTGGTTTCATTTATTGACATGTTTGATGTATCTTGCGGTGCTTATTTCGGATGGTGGATACTGTTACGGTTCTATCTCGCGATTACATAAGGTTAGTGATACCAACAGGAATCCATTTAGTGAATTATCAATTATACTACAACCCTCTGGAAAAATTCTACTTGCGTTTTTCAAAATTCCACTTATTTACTCATATATACTGAAAGGGAAAGACTGTAAATGACATTTAGCAATTATAAGTACGATATGAAGGCACAGTTTTATGCAACGACAATCACTGGTTGAAGTTTTATGACGTGTTCCCTCATCATCCTCAGAACTATGGTAAAACTCGTCTAATTGTTGTGTAAAACAATATAGAAGTATTGGGAAGCTGAGAGAACTCTCACTTTAATGAAAATTGTTCTTTATAAAGACCTCTTCATGCTATTCGAACATCAATTCCTATGGTTATGACTGAAAACGTATATGTCTGCCCTCTGCCGTCAGTTGTTTAACATGGTGCAGAAAAGAAGGACGTAAAACTCCATCCATTTCATTTCATTTTTCAGTTGTCTTGATGAAATTGTGTCCGGATGAAGCGGACATAAAGCTAATAATTATAATTATTTCGTTATCAGAAAATCATGGCTAGACATATGTGTACAATAGATGATCACAAAGCTTTTCACACTAAAAGATATTCGTACAAATTATAGATATGTTAATCTTTTAAGAATAAACGTTTTCTATGACCAGATTACCAATAAAGAAATCTTGATATTAACACGATTTTAACACCAAGTTTACAATGAATGTTTTTGTCTAATCTTTTTAAACCATATCAACACCCTTGAAAATTAATTGAAATTTATCTCATTGTTTTGAGAGGAAGTTGTTATAATCTGTTTATTGTTGCTTTTAGTTTTAAAATTAGCTTACACTAGTGGGTGAGTCACTGAAAGCTTATTTCAATCTTTAAACTGAGTCACTCTCGGGAAAGGGGCGTACAACCAAAATTTTTTTTTCAAAGTTGGGTTAATTTTACAAGTGCATTTAAGTTGAAATGACATGTGGTTAACTGGTGGTGGGACTTATTTATACTACCCAGATGTGGCATTTAATTTCAAGGTAATATGGTTATAGTAATTCTGTATATAGAAATATTTTCACCGTATATCTGTGCTCCTTTTTTCGTATTCGTGTTCAAGCGTGACCATCTACGAGTCGTATGTATTTCTTTATAATTGTTTTCTATTGCTTACGGCATTCGAGGCACCAATTATCCCTTTTCCCTGAGCTGTCATACCAGCAACGAACGGCAAATGACAATGATATATGTCTAGTTTCAGTGGTACAAATTGACAATGTTTTTGTTGAGTGTTTTTGAATTAAATTTGACGTCAACATTTTTATATGGCTCACAGTTCAATACAAAAAGTAAATTTTATACAATTAATAATCAAAAATCAAAATAATCTGCAATAATTAAGAAAAACTGTGTTCATAAAACCATCCAGTTTCAATAGATTAGTTTATTTTTGAATTCTTGTGTATTAAAGATATTGTATATATATTCTGACAGATATTCAGTGTAGATATACCATGTTTGCTAAAGGCATACACTTTATATCTGTATTTCAATCTTTAAAGGTACACATCAACGAATTATAAGTCTGAAAACTGGGAACATTTCAATCGGTTACCACTGACGTTTCATTTTTAGAGAGTAGTATTTTCGAAAAGTGGCAAGAATTTCAATAACAATTGATATGCACTAGGTTCATCGATATTTAATGCAATCTATAATGCAGTGCTCAATGCTCTATGCCTTGTATTAAAATCAGTTTTACTATCCTTTTTTCTGATAGTATCGAAGCATGTAATGTCTCAAATCAACGTCCCTTTAAAGAAATATATATATAAAAATTATACACAGAAGGATTTATTCAAGAGCTACCAAATTAGCTGATGACAACAACAAAAAACCAACAAGTACTTTTACCCGAGGCTTCAGCTCGTTAAAATAATCTAGGTAACACCTTTAGGTTATAGCTATATCTTTATCACTATATCATTTTTACCACGGTCAGACGAGTTCAACTATCTTCTTTTTAAAATAATGTATTTTTCATTGTGTGGAAAGATATTTGAAAGGTTAAGTCGTTATGTTCGTGTTTTAAACTTTTGAATTTGTCGTGTAGCGACGAGTAAAAAGTCGAGGTAAGAAAACTTTTAACAATTTTTATATTACTGATTAGATGATATCGTCATTTTTATCGATGAAAATACGGATATTTACAAACCGGAGTAAAGCAAGGTTTGCTTTTTCTACATTGTCTTTTTATTCTAGGTATAAATAGTTTCAGGCTTTTAACAATTCAATAATTGGTACTTACATTGCAATCATAATTGTCGATCATTTACTTAGATATTATTATGATCCATCAGATTCTGTAGTGGTCAATATTATTTCACGTAAGTTAAAGCACATTTCGAAGCTAAATAAAACACCTAATTGATCCGAAACAGTGTTGTAGCAATGGTTATTTTCTGTTATTATAAATTCTAAGGTTGCTAAACAGGTTGTGGTATTTGGAATTATATATATATATCAATCTGTCACCTGGCTGGAATTTAGTCTAGTATTAATCAGTACAATGAATCGCCAGTCTTTCTAGATATCCAATCTGAGTGTGAAATCGGAAATTAGTCACAACAAAAGCCGACATTTTTATCCTCATAGATTGAACTTGTCAATTCAGTATTTGAACTTTAGTGACACGTTGAACAGGGACCAGTTTAAAAGCGTATTAACATTCTTTCATTCAATTATCACTTCAAATGTAAAGAAAATGTTGGTAGAAAATGTGTCAATTTCTTATATAAATGTCTATTTACATTGTTTCTTATGTTTATCAACTGTCTCTAATTGTGTTTTCTAAGAAATGGTAAGTGTTAATCATCGAAACTCAGTATCCGGAGGCCTCATCTACCATTATAATTATCTCTACAATATTTGGTCCTTCAAATAGCAAAATATTTACTTAAGTCTGCCATGAGAGTTTAATATGATCACAGCAATAGATATTAAAAGGGTAAAAAGTTCCCATTACTGTTGCGAGAAAAAATCACTCGTTGCCACAATCATTCTTTATTCAATCTTCGGTTATAATTAGTTAAGTGATGATTCTAGTTGATGATAAACTCTACGTTGTTTCTAGTTGATGATAAACTCTATCTTGATTCTAGTTGATGATAAACTCTACGTTGTTTCCTATAGTTGATGTTAAACTCTATCTTGATTCTAGTTGATGATGAACTCTACGTTGTTTCTAGTTGATGATAAACTTTATCTTGATTCTAGTTGATGATAAACTCTACCTTGATTCTAGTTGATGATAAACTCTGGCTTGATGCTTGAATCTAGTTGATGATAAACTCTGGCTTGATTCTAGCTGATGATAAACTCTGGCTTGATTCTAGTTGATGTTGATAAACTCTGGCTTGATTCTAGTTGATGATAAACTCTGGCTTAATTCTAGTTGATGATAAACTCTGGCTTGATTCTAGTTGGTGTTAAACTCTGGCTTGATTCTAGTTGATGTTAAACTCTGGCTTAGTGCTTGATTCTAGTTGATGTTAAACTCTGACTTGATGCTTGAATCTAGTTGATGATAAACTCCGGCTTGATTCTAGTTGATGATAAACTCTGGTTTGATTCTAGTTGATGTTAAACTCTACCTTGATTCTAGTTGATGTTAACCTCTGGCTTAATTCTAGTTGATGTTAAACTCTGGCTTGATTCTAGTTGATGATAAACTCTGGCTTGATTCTAGTTGATGATAAACTCTGGCTTGATTCTAGTTGATGTTAAACTCTGGCTTGATTCTAGTTGATGTTAAAGTCTGGCTTGATTCTAGTTGATGATAAACTCTGGCTTGATTCTAGTTGATGTTAAACTCTGGCTTGATGCTTGATTCTAGTTGATGTTAAACTCTGGCTTGATGCTTGATTCTAGTTGATGTTAAACTCTGGCTTGATGCTTGATTCTAGTTGATGTTAAACTCTGGCTTGATGCTTGATTCTAGTTGATGTTAAACTCTGGCTTGATGCTTGATTCTAGTTGATGATAAACTCTGGCTTGATGCTTGATTCTAGTTGATGATAAACTCTGGCTTGATGCTTGATTCTAGTTGATGATAAACTCTGGCTTGATGCTTGATTCTAGTTGATGTTAAACTCTGGCTTGATGCTTGATTCTAGTAGATGTTAAACTCTGGCTTGATGCTTGATTCTAGTTGATGTTAAACTAACTCTACCCTTTTTTAGATTACGATTGGTCATAATACATGATTCAACCCTTAAGAAGAGTTCCAAATCTGAACAGAGACACTGATAAGCTTATATTGCGAATATATAGGCGATTTGATTGCAAAGACGGCTCAAATTCATTTATGAAATCTTTTTGAAACATTACAATATTTGATATTAATATCAATTTTTAAGATAAATATCTGAATTGTGATCTTCAAAGACAAATTAATAATATTTGTATTTTGTTTGGCAACCAAGGAGTTAATGATTATACTTGACATACACTGTACTCTCTGTACCTTACTAATTAGATTAAAGCATACAATCTGGTATAGATCGAAGTTTAAAGAATAATAATATAATAATCATGCCAAATATTTCTTGTCAATATAACTCAATGTCATAAATTAATAAACTGAAAGCAAAATAGAAATCTAATAAAAAAAAAATTCAAATACACAGTGGTTTTAAACTGAGAATTATCTTTTGTCGTAATTGTTAATATAACTTCATTCTAAAAATTCTGTATCGATTGTGGTATACCTACAAGCCTAAAAACATTAAAAAACATTTTTTAAAGGTACAAATGTGGTATTTTTTTAGGTTGATTTAAGCCTTAAATGTATGTAAAAAGTCTTCAGAACTACTAAAACTGTGCCAAAATCGAAAAATTTCAGGACTACTAAATATTCCTTCAAAAAGATCTCAGACAAGAAATTTATTTATTTCGTTCACAAGCTTATCTTCTCTCTGAAATTAGGGGTAGCCAATCCGAAAGTTGAACGTCTTGTTGTCGTTGGACAGGTGGGACAGGATGAATGGTCTACTGTATACACATGACGTCATCAACAGATATTCAAAATAAAAAATCTCTTAAAATAACAAACAGATTATGGATACACTAGGATTCGAAGGCTAAAATTTCGATGGTAAGCTGTGAACAATATTACTGATATGCGGAACAATTTACGTTTCTGAGTCCAAGGTATGATTTACTTCGGAAATGCCGCCCCTTTTTGCTGTGTGATTTAGAAAGAAGAACCTCCCTAATTCTACAAATTCTAGTGATATTTGAATAAATATATTAATATTTATATACATCGATGAATAGAAATAGTAGAGCATTCTTTAAATATTTGAATTAGCCTCAAACCATATATATCACGAAACGAGTATTTGTCTTTCTATTGTGACAATTTATCGAGAAAAGATTAATTTTCCATTTGATTATGTACGTTGTAGTTATTTATCTATCAATGTCCAAGCCTAGTCTTCACGTCTCGGGTTAAAAATTAATCAACTAAATATATTCATGAATAGGATTTATATCTCCTTGGTTTATGGTGTCGGTCCGGTTCGTTCACGTTGTACACAGCCTAAACTCATCTATTTCATTGATATGAACATCATTTATTTAAACCAGGGATATTTGAACAAAGAAAGGTTAGAATTTTTCATTTGATTTATTGGACACACGTCCACTAGACAGACGGTGCACGTTTTTAAATTAATAGAGAAGCAAGGTGGGTAATTAACATAGTAATAAAGTACTACGGTGGGATCAAACAAGGTTCCTCTCTATGTCCATGTGTTTTAAAGGTGTTTCATTTTACCTATATCCGTAAATTATAAACAATTTTAGCGGGCAAAGCACAATTTAGGAAACCGACAGGACAATATATTTTTGTCACTTTTTGCCCTATTTATAATGTTGATAAATGGAAAAATGACTTATTCAAAACCTTTTTTCTATTGTTATAAACAGCAGGGGTTTTTAGTAATTTAAGTGCTAAACTTTATCAGTATATTCAATTAATATTAATGTATTGTACACGATTAATATACAATGAAATCAATTAGGATCATTATGGATGTATTTTGTACTTTGAACGATATTATTACATTTATAAATCCACAGATAATACACAAGCAATAATACACAAGTTAAAATTCAAGACTGTACGCATCAAGACTATCTAAATGTCGCTAGGTCTTGAGTGTATATACACATTGTGTTGACTTTTTCCATGAGAGATACTTCACATTGGTTACATCATTATAAGTCACAGTTTTACTTTTAGTAAATTTAAATTTGTCTCTGAAAAAAAGACCCGTCAATTAAAACTTTCATTTATAATTCCATCGGAATACAATATACCATTCTTGTGTTATATTTCTCTAGAAATCGAGTTATTTTAATCACGATACATGATTATGATTTCGTGTATCGAGATTCTTACTCTGTGTTGGATTTGTGCGAATTTTCCATCAACAATTATTGAGTTATGGACCTTGGTTTGAAAATATTTTGTTGCAACATAGAAGAAGTAAATAAAAGATGGACAACTGTCTTAAATATTTTGCTATCGTTGCATCGTATTTCTTCTATTATTATTCAATTTTATAATAATGAACTCATATTCACACATATAAATATTTATATATAATAAGTACATTATGCCCCTATTGGACTCACATTTTATTTATTACCCATGTGTCTGCTATATGTCGGTGAAGTCTGTATATATGTGGTCATGTTGATATTAACACAGCATGTTGCTAGTTATAATCATTTGTATATTAAGATATAAACAAGACAATACAACACGATAAGGTTGTTATTAAATGGTATTATTATGTATTAAAGATTAATAACACAAGTTACCCAGCAAGTTGAACAACTCGGAAAGTAGTGGACTAGTGTTAAAGAGACATATAGCCTACTTCCCAATGCAGGACCATCTAGTATCAAAATTTGATTTCATCGCCAAAATTCTGCAATATTTATTAGTTATCACTTACTGTTAATTCGTATTAAAGAAAAAAATAGTCATTTACTTATGGCAGGTTTTAGTCATACATACGCACATGGTGATACTTTGTATCCCATTCACAACAAATGCATTTTAAATTTCGTATGTCCAGAAATAGTTTTCAGATGTATATAACGTATATTAAAGCAATTGTGTGAGGTGTTACGGGCCCATATTTTCATATTACGAAATGGTTGACTACTAATCTATATCCAACTGGTCAAATATCTCGTCATATCTATTAATAGAGTCCATTAACTGACCAATAAGCTTTAAATCACAAGAATAACCTATTAGAATCTATAATTATTGAATACAATCGAATACAATAGGCAGGTAGAATAAAGACTTTGTTCAGGTTCGGATAAAAAGGGTTTTGTTTCATTTCTCTTGGTGAGACGAATGCATCTTGGAAACAGAGCCACTGTGATGCTGGATTCAATATACTATTTTTAAAAGTATATTGTGTGTAATTCTATAGAGAAATATTAAAATGATTGTTTTCTAGTAAGTTTTTAATTTAACGTTTGGTCAATTTGAAATTGTATGTTTACAGTTGATAAGCCATTTTATTGTTTCTATTCAACCTATCTAATAACTAACAAATCCAATTGACATTACACGAAATTAAGAAACATGAGATGCAATTCGAGTCTGGTTTTATAATCATCAAATATCTTATCATGTTTATTGTGAATTTTAATATCCTGAGTATTTTATGTATTTCAGGTTGAATGGAAACTAGTTAACAAAACAGATGGTGGCTATCAATTCCTCTATATAAAACCCTCCAATTGTCATCGGGATGGCTGAGTCAATCGAAGATAAGGATGGGTATCTTATTCCAGGGGTAGGATTAAATATCGAATTCCTTCACAAGATTCAAGAAAGCGGGCGCAATCCATGTGGAACTAATTCTAATATAAGTGCTTGCGAAGAGAGCTCATTAAAACAGATAAACTCTACAGAAGTTCAAAGTAGCGTAAAGAATGATAGACAATTGAATAATAGGTATAACGGTTTTCTCCCTCGATGCCAAAATGCTAATGAGCCGGAATTTATTAAATCCTCACAAGGCTCTGTCCGGACAACTCATCAAATTGCCGATTCATCCGCTTGGTCTGTAGATACTGTTACTGTGAAAAGTGGCAAACATCGAACAAACAGGGTTAGTGGAGTGAACAAAGACAGAATAAAAGGCATGGAATTACCGGATTTAGTAGCCAATATACATAATCTTATCGCCAAACGGATTATATCATCGCATTATCGTCAAACCCAACCTACTCGTCACTCATACGGTATTAGCTGCAGTAATTCCACCCCGGGGCGTCGAACCACTGGCCCATATCGTTTAAAACCTTTAGTTAACAACAAGTTTCAGAAAAAAGCCTCGTATGTATGCCGATCCAGTATCTTCGTCGTTAAAAGGACATAATGTCAACAAACAGATGGCCAATGTTAGTGAAGGAATTTCGTCAACCGGTTCACCTGCTCTTTTTGACAGATGGGAAGGAGGTAAAAATACACGTGGGTTGAAGCAGACGACAATGTTAACAAGTCTCTCTCGCGAGATGGAAGCTCCCCACGACACAATGAACAAAAAGACTATGATGAAACGTCAATGCATGTATTTTCCTGTAGATGATTACGTCACACTGTCACCGATACCATTGGCTTGTGAAGGAAACCGTTCCACGACTACAGTGTCTCCAGCTAATATTAGTGACAATGTGTTTGAGAAACAGTTATCACCAATGACCATCTCCAGCGGGTATGACAGTGATTATTCGCCACCATGGCCTTCAGATATGGATAAAATCTTTGCAAAAATGGTTGAGACTGTGTGTTCAAATCAAGATGATAGTCATACGGACTATTTTTCGCAATCTGAAACCTACCCTAGGTCAGTTGACGTTCAAGAAAAGTGCTTTTTAAATCCAGAAGGAAATGCCCAAGGCCCTAATAAGCTGAGTAATCCAAATAACGCGGGTTATATTGATGGATATGACATTTCAGAAAGGTCAAGGACCCGATGTATCAGTGAAGAAAAAACCGTGCTCGGTAATGGACCATATCATGTGACAAGTCAAACTATATCCGATTTGAATTATAAGTCATCTAGAATATGCTTTGACAAGTATCTCTTAAATCGTGGATCTGTGTCTTGTCTGGATCAAGGATTAAAACAGCGGTCTTCTTTGGAATCTGGATCTACTGTGAGTTTGGATAATTTGAAAACTAAGAAAGATGCCACACTTTTGGGGACAAAATTGGTAAATGGTGCTAGAAGAAGCAAACGCTATCGTTTTGATGCAAATCGTGATAGTTTGTGTAAACTTAACGTTGAGTCAGCTTCGAACTCTGAATTATCTAAAACTTTTGGTGATTTTGAAATGCAGACAACCTGTTCAAATGTGACTTCGCCTCGAATTACACCTATTGACTTTTTTGGGTTATTCAAGAAATCGCCTACTCCAAACAATTGTGTCGAAACTATTTCTAACAATACAAGTAATCGAATCAGTGATCAAGTTGATTTAAATGAAGTTAAAACAAATGCTGGTCATACTATAGTGAATAATAGTGTCGGCGATTTGAGTATAGATAACATACAGCCATTGAAGCAGAACGGTGATAATCTAAGGTGTGTTAAATCGCCAAGAGGCAGACTTGATACGAGTGACTATGAACATATCTATGACGTTATACCAGGCGATGAACACGTTCTCAGTCAGTCAAAATTCCCGTCCATGGCAACACAACTGGTACGTAATAAGTGGTCTACATTAGATGATGTGCGACGACCCAGAAATATATTGAACGCAAACCCACCAGCTCTTCCTGTCAGAAGTTATCTTAAAGACAAGGGCAGTAACTGTACGGGATCCATCTCTAATATGCGGGTTGTGTGTTCGTCGGTGGACGATTTATACGCTCGTGTGAACAAACGCGAAGACAAAATTGACCAAACGTACGCAACGTCTGTGAAATACAAACCTCAAATATCTGATATTTCGAATAAGGAAAATGTGTTATCTGGATACAATGACGACTATGATTATCTATCATCTGAGACCTATTGTAGAATTGGATCTTGTATGGAAGAAAAGGTAACAAACTGGTCGTCAGGGGACGTTTTAAATTTTATTGACGGTATTAAACAACCAGAACCAAAATGTCGTGAAAATATATATGGCTTATTATCTAGTCGCCAAGTTCGTGCTAAACTCTCAGAATCTCTGGAAATAGAAAATAAACTTGTGACTATGGGACTGTTAAAGAACAGTTGGTCTTGTGATAATGTTGAAACTGAAGAGAAACCACCTATACCCCCTCGTGCTCCTTTAAATACATTTCGACCAATTTATGTTTAAATGTGATATCAGATTTGATGAGCTTGCAAAATTAACTTCGAATGTGTTGTAAGTTGTATCTTTGTTGTGACAAAAAAGGCAATAATATTATTCTGTGATATCCAAGAAAACCTGAAAACTAAGTACTGTTCATTTTCTGTTAAATAAGTGCTCTCTTTGAATTCTTTGTGTTTTTTAATGTTGGCATTACATGTATCTCCTTCAAATATTTTGTTCAGTAACGCTTTGAAATGTAACATTGGATTATCTATGGCGTAATGTCTATTTGCATGATTTGTTGACCAATCAAACGACCGATCAATGTGAGGACTATGTTTTCGGCAATTTGAAAAATTTTTCATGACATAACCGATCCAGATATCGGCTTAACATCATGACATTCTTAAAAGAGTGTTAAAATGTAATTAAATTTTAATGGTCACTAATATTAAGTGTGAATAATCAAAATAGTGTATTACGTCATCAAAAGTTGTTGTCTAGTCACGGGTTTTGTATTCTAAGAATTAGTTTGATTGACAGATGACATGTGATAAGAATCAGAACTGAATGTAATACTGTTTTGTATCTAATTTGAATAATTGTGACACTACTATTTTTGCATTATTATGTATTAGAATGAAAACGCCTAACATATCCTGTATATGTATCCCCAGGCCGTATTTGTTTGTTGAATATAAGTTGAAAAAATGTGACCTATTTGAATATTATATACTACATTTTACAACCCCATTAGATAATCTAGAACTTTCAACCAACAAAACTTAAAGACACAGTTGGTTCTTATGTTGTGTTTTTTTATGTACGCCTTAGTTAATTATTGTTCAGTACTAAATTCATTGTTTTACTAACCATATACCTTCATTTTTTTTGTTATTTATACATCATAATCAATCAATGCAATGTTATCATAGAAATAAACAAAATAATTATGTACATTATTCATTCCCTTCCCACTCAACTAGTCATATTGATTTCCATTGTCTTTTAAAGTTAGTTGTTCTTCAGGAAGATTCAGATCATACCGTCCAATTCCAACAATCTTCATTCAGTAGACGAAAATTATCTCTCATTTCAATTAAAGGGATACTACGTAAAATTTATAAATTTTGAACTTGGCCAATGAGAGCATGGTGTCATCAATAACATAACAGGATCCTTATATAATTCGATAAATCCAAAAAACTTAATAAAAATGCAATTACTTAGTGTTAAAAATTTTCCAATTTTTCAATTTTACATGGATTCTGTTGTAACTTTATGACACCAGGTAAGTTCACTGAGGAATATATACTCATATTGACCATTCTTGAGAAATTAAATTTTATGTTCATTAGACGTGTTTCAAAATATATTCATACTCTTTGCAGATTCGCATTATCTATTAGTGGAACGGTATGCCCAATGGGGGTACGGGTGGGGAGGATTGGAGTATATGTACACTCCAAGAAATTGGTCTATCAATTATTTCATTCATCAGTTCGCTGAAAAAATTCAAATATATAACAATTGCAACTGTGCCAATGTGAGATGTTTGAGACTGTTAAAGGGACATAACTGCGTTGTAAGAATTTGAACACCAGTCTGCAATTAAAACTTTATTTCAAGAAGAAATGCTTGAATACATCCATCAACGATAAGAGATAAAATACATGCCGTAAATACACTTCTACACGAACCAACTTACTACACACACTACGTTTAATTCAAAATTATTTCCATGTTCAATTGGTTATATTATAACAATTCATGTCATAACTGGGCTTGGCCAAGAAGCTGAAATAAGGGTAGAAAACCAGTGCAAGTAAAGGTGAATGAACATACCGTACGGGACACATAGTTTTGGTATGTAAAACTCCATTCATTTCATTTTATTTTCAAAAGGGTTATTTTCCAAGAATTTTCGAGGAATACTATCTTATCTTAGCTTAGTGATTTTTTAAATTATTAGTTTATGTAAAAGTTAATTTGTTATTCTTAAGAAGCTTTTCTTCTTTTCTTTTTCAAATCCGAAATTTTACAAAGATATCATATTTGAGCTTAAGTAATAACTAGGAAATTCCTTAACCTTGACATATTTACTGTAGAATGCACTGAAAAATAACGGTAGGCTGGATCAGATTATTATATTCATTCTTGACAAAATGTTTTACTAGAGTCAGCCCTATATATGTCACTCTTTTTAATTTCATCTGCCATGTATTTGGAGTTCAAAAAGCATGTAAAAATATACTTTTTGAAAGCAAATGCGCCAATACATAAATTTTGCCCTATACTGGATATCATTTGATGACGCGTATTACTCGACATCAATCGTAACTTTCATATTTTTCTAAATAAATCACTTTCATAAACAATTTTGGGTTTTCAAACCTAAATCACGCTTAAAATCCACAAAAAGATAAGAAAAATGGCATTATTTGTTTTTTAGGTGGACCGCAATGTCCTCGCACCATTTATGACTCTCCCTGTTGAAATCGTCACAATTTGCATAAAGTTTATATGGAAAACTGCTTCAGAGATAATCCAGGTTGATGTCACTGTCTAAATAGCATATACTGCAGTAGACTTCCTGGACTTCGTTGCTCAGACTTGAAAAATACACGAGAAAACCTCAATTAAAATGGTTGAAATAAGGAATATCGGCATAGGCAAAAGATGTAAGACTTCATAAAGTCTTCAAAAATGGCCTGTTTTAACGTTACCTGTATCGACTAGAGTTGCCTCCCTTTCTACACAGACACAATATACTTACTCAATGAGTAAAACATTGTGATCTGATAGATAAAATGAAATGAAATGGAATAGAAATATGTGCGACACATGATATATTTTGTTTAACATTAAAATGGGTTTTTATTTATACTAGGCTAAGGCCCTATATAGTGGTTGAACCAGAATTTATGTGTACATAATATTTTTGTTCGAGTCGAAGGTTTGTTTTGTTTGAGCATCACCAGATTGTGAAAAGACGTCTAAATTTACCACTAAAATAAAATAAAAATTTTTCTTCTAAAATCTTTCAGTACCTTACTGACAGTGGCGACCAGTCTCCCGAGACTGGGGGTACAAATAGGTAGGAAACCGAGACAGAGTTCTCCCAAAAATATTTTCGAAAAATTGATTTCATTTGGTGCACATATTTTGAGGCAAAAACGTATAAAAATCATATTTTTATAAGGGACAATTCATCTTTTCTTTCAATAGGGAGGACTTTAGGATAATAGCCTACTGTTTCCTCGTACCACCTAATTTTCATCCCTAATAACCATTGTGTCGTTACAACATACAATAACCCGCAGATTTTATTCTTCAATGTTCTGCCTTTCAAGCACTTAATGAAATTTGGCACGTGACAAGGCACACGCAGGTTATGAATGAACCCCACTCTTATGAGCAGCTGTGGATTTCCCGCTCAATATTTTTATTTCAATTTTCTATTGTCTCCAAGCGTGTGAAAAAAATCCTGACAAATTCTTATTAGCTAGTATTTAACTATGGAAATAAACTTGTAAAGGCATAATAATAGTATTAGTATTAAGATGATTAAAGAGGTACATGTATCACGTATATTCTAGAATATCATTTATTGTACCATGTTTCAACATTCATACAGGCCTAAGTATATAACTATAATATTATGACAATAGAATATTGCTGACCTTATTTCTGCTGACAAAAACGCTGATATTAACATAACCTTTGAGATACACTAGAATTATCTAAGAGGACTTAAACATGATGTGAACAAGATGTATTTCGGGATGTGACAAAAAAGGATGTATAGGAGTAGTATACAGGGGTTCAAACGCTCCAATCTCACAGGTCATGACCTGACCAGGTCGTAATAACATATGCTCATTTTCATTCAGTAAAATAGACTGGTTTGAGAATGGTTCTGTATAACTGTTTACACCAAACATGAAAAACATAAGTCGTTGCAGTGACCAGGATGTAAACTACAACAACAGCATCGAAAGATAACGAAATTCCGAGGGATAAAGTGACGGACAATTTAGGTATAAATAACAGTAAACCGTTCTCAGAATGATTGCCAATCATTAAATAATGGAGTCTGCATTAGAACGCTGATACGTCTGTTCCTTTCTGAAGAAGGAAAATATTTTCCCTAGCCCTACTTTATGTAATTGATGGATGACGGAATTTAACTATATATATCTGAAAAATCACATATGTCACTATTCGGCAGTTTCCGTAAAGTTAAATCTGTAGTTAGTGGTTAAACAAAACTTTAATTGTGAACTCCTCGGAAAAGGTAGTTATATAAACGTCCTTGATACAAACTGTTACTTCAAACCTGTGATAATATTAAATGCTGACTGAATTGTTCACACTATTTTTAATCTCGCTCTTATCATTGACGTCAATAACTATCAATAATAAACTCTGTACTGCTGACAAAGTGCTGACTAAAATAGGATTGAGAGGTAGAAAAAATAAAGCAATTGAAAGATTTTTCCTTTCAATTTTATCTTCAAATCGATGCTATCAGTGTTCCTATTACATAAAAACAGTTTTATAAAAACCTTTAAATGCGGATTTACATAAAATAACGAGAGGTGATTTCTGCCAAATTTGAGTTCAGGTATCATTCTAGTTTCCATAATGAATCATTTTGATTTTAATTATTTATTTAATGACATCATTCCTGTTTCTGTTTATTTGGAATTTTCAAGTACCGTTTATATATATCCTGATTAACTGGAGAGTTTTAGAGATAGGATAATATTATAATATCAAGGATAAGGATTTGACAGAATGCTGACTGATATTTGATCTTCAATTACACTAAAATATCAATGTTTATATTTCTCAATTATTTCAGATTGATTTGAATTAGGCCTACATTGCTTCCAGATATAGTAAAATATCGCGAAAGCATTGAGTCATGATGTTTCTGAGAAAAAAAGCCTTCATTCAACCGATTCTATATAAAGTTTAGAATGGTATAAGGAATATTTTATGAAAGAAATGTGAATAAAAGGGCATCGATAATGGAAAGTTGTGATATAAATATAACATAACAATGTTACATGATTGAAGGAAACGTGATAAAAAGGAAGTTAAGGTTTATAATGAACACTATTATATTGTAATAAATGAATAATTAGTTATTTTTATAACAGGTTTATTATAACATTATATACGTATTCAAACTATATATTACATTAATTATTACTCGTAATGACAGATATGACCCTAGAATGTAATCTATATCGCGGCTGAACAACACCCTGTTTAAACCCAGATTTGATGAAGATAGAATTTTTCCTAAATTATTATCATATTGTGACCAGAAAGGCATCAGAGAAGATGCATTCAAAGTCTGTCAGTGTTCGATAAAGGTAATATTTCCTGGACAGTTCGAAGAACTTCATTTGAATAGATTAAGACGTTTAGTTTAGTTTAGTGACGTTCCCATCCTTAATCCTTTAAACCTTTACCAATGAAAAGAACAATATCAGAGAAATCCCAATGAGTTAGAATCTATCAGACTCTTTGCGGATATTAGTGTTGGATAGAACAGATAAAGTCACAGTTTGTCCCCTTAAGTCATCATCATACATACTATTAATATATTCACACCTGTCGTTGTTTCTCGCCAATTCAGCATTAAAATTATTTGATAGCATATGGTTTGTTCAAATTTGGTTTCATAATTGAAATTTATATGCGAAAGTGTTTCTTGGTTCAGGATATCACAGGGCTTCTATGAGTTTCCAGCAAAGTCAACCATATAAGGTTTTGAGTCAAAATAATTAATTTTCGTCATTGTTCAAAAACAATATGTCTTTAGTCACGTCTTCGCAGTCCATAAAAAAACAGGTTAATTTATATTTACCGGAGTCTTTTCTAGATGATTATGTATATCACATACTAATATGCGAATCTTCGGCGGGGTATTGGTTTACTATGCTTATGTCTTGATTGGAACACGATGGTATTCATGATGGTATTGTCTTTTCAACAATGACAGATTGAAAAAAAAATTGACACGATAATAAATATACTGACATGGTGTACGAATAACTCAAGCGATGTGTTTTCAAAAAATAAATAACCACCATTCCTGAAATTGTTGACGTATAAAGGTATTTGTTTGGTTAAGTGGTTGATAAATATAGATGAAAGACTGGGCAATTCCGGGCTCTACATATAGTGTATTCTGTAATCTGTAATTATATTTATAGAATGTATCTGGATTTTAAACTTGTGGTTGATCGATTATATAAGCATAGTATAGCACCGTAAAAGTGCGAATCCTTTTGTTCAAAGAACGAACTCTTTTATATTGCTGCTTTATATGCCATATAGTTCATCCACACTTACATCCATTGGGAGCGATATCACCAAGGTTACAAGTCTATTAATAAGATTGATTAAAGAGATATTGAAAAGATAAAAAGAAACCAAGATTCATCATTAAAATTACACGACTGTTTTTCACACATTTCTTTTGGATTAGTACCAAACAAGTGATAAAAAAACAGTATCATGGTTATTTTATATAATTTTCAGTTTTTTCTCGCCTTTTTCCTCGTTGACATTTCAATGACAACTTCTTGCGTTGGTCACAATTGTTTATGAATATCAAGAGTCATAGACATGGCGATATTCAGATATACCTACGTACACATTATTATAGAATAATATATTGCCTTAAACCTTTTTATATGGTGTATAGGCCTATATAACACGAAACCCATCCCTTGCTATAGCTTTCAGGTCATTTCAGTTCAGTGACTCAAAATTAGTTATACATGTCTCACGGCTGTGTTTTTTTAAAAATATATCATCTAAATTTATCACTTTACATCCTAATTATTCATACTATATTAAGCCTGGGGGAGGTTTTACCCTAAATTGGCTTAAGATAGTACAATATTCTTTGTTTTTGGCTTAATTTTTCTATGAGACTTTGTTAATTTGAATTAGACAGGAGCCGCCAATAACTCAAATCAAAATATGGAAACATAATTATTTCTATAGTGTAACGCAGTTATTGCTTAATGTTTTGTAGAGGGCAGAGTTATCGTTACAAATTATATTTCAGGTTGTTAAAGGCTGTTCTTTAATGATTTGTCTTCTTTATCTTTGTGTTTACTATGTTAGAAATAGATTTCGAAATTGTATATACATATAAATACATGTATAGTCAGTTTTGTGTTATTCGGATAATCCTCGAAACAATTTGGTTTTAGCGTAAGAAATTCAAGTATTTGCACATGTATTGTACGATGTATGATGCAAATGTTATGCAATAGTGATGTGTTACACTTACTATACTAGCAATGTAATGTACCCAACTCGTCTGTCTAGTTTTTCTGTTGTATTGTAGTCTACCTTTGTGCAGTTACACGTAACTTCCAAGTGACTTGAAGTAATAACAAATTCTTAATAATGTGTAGACACATTATGCCGGGAGAAAACTCTTTTTGTAATCGAAAAAGATCGATCAAGTTCATTGATTCTTGACATTTCCGTGAATATGTTTTAAACCGATCCTAGGTGTCAATATAAAGTAAGACGAAATCGATATTTCCCAAGGATAGAAAACTAATAACGACTAAATATAGATCTCTTTTATTGCGTAGGAGATAAGTATTAACTCGGCTTTGATTTTAATCAGAGTGGATCAAGGTTAACAAGTTGCCAACTACCAGAGGCGTATAGTAGCCTACATGTATAGAAATATGGAGCTTCCTCTATCGAAGCCAAACTGACTATAGACAGAGGCCTGATAGTAGGGATGAAACCTTTAAATAGTCCGGCCATATTAGAGAGAGGATTGGGTTTAGTAGATGATTCTCAATAGAATATTTGTTTGGAAAGATTGGGAGGGTGAAACTTTCTGGCGAATGTGACAGCTCTCGATTATGTCGACAGACGAAACTAAAGGCCCTAAACAAGCCACTTTCCTATTGCATATAGGGGTTGGAAGAGCATTACTATAATACATGAAGATTTAGCCAATGACCAGCGAACACGAGATAGTAAATAGTATATGGACTTCATTTGCCATCTCTTGCCATGTTAAAACACGAAATTCAACCTTTACAACTTCTTTCAGAAATCTCGTTGAAAGCTTTCCAATATGTCGAATGAAAGCCTGACCAATCCTTAATGTCTCCTAAAAAATTCAATACAATATATGATGAACATTAAAATTTTGAGCTGGTCAAATTGAAAGTAGTACTACCGGTTATACTCATCCGCTGGAGTTTGGCAGTTCACAAAACGACTATTTTTAGAATTATCCTTCCACCTTTAAGTCCCTCATTATCTTAACAAATCTTAAAGATAATGCAATTTCAGACTTCAAATTCCAAATCTAGACCAAAAATACTCAAAAATAGGCATACAAAAAATCCCAAAAGGGTGAGAGAAAGAAGAATTCTAAAAATAGCCTGGACTACATTCTAAAAATAGCCTGGACTACCTTCTTTTTTATACAATCGGGTTTTAGTGTAAATGACTGTGGTTGGCAATGACAGGTAACTTCAAATACAATCAGTCGTATATTATATTTTCATCAGATGATCAATCTTTCTCATTTAACGATGTGGAATAAATGATGATTGAAAGTAATCTCCATCTTATAAACACAAGGCAACATATTGGCAGATATATGATTTTTTTTTTTGCTCAAATTTGTGAAAACTATACATCAAATGTAGATAAATTTTTCCAGCCATTATTTTTTTTGAAGCCAAAGCTGTTTAAAAACTTAACGTAAGGTTACGTTCGTTATGCTTTTTGGAAGCTGTTAGAAAACTACTGACCTAAGTAAACGCCTGATCAGAAAAATTATCACTTTTGTATTCAATAGGTTTCAACAAATAATATCGAGCCATTAATAGTTAATTTTTTTTATTCTTGCTCTGAAAACTATCAAAGCTGTTTGGCACTGACAACAACTCAACCATGAACTAACTTTGAGATTTAAAAAAAGGTAAATCTGGTTATGCCAACTTTTTACAGCAAAAGGAAGGAATATAATTGGTCGAGAATTGAATTCAAATTTAATGACGAGAATATGGGATTGTGAGAGCAATGGATAGATGATCATTATCATCGTACCGTGGCTAAAGGAACATGGGGGCCTGCTTCAGCTGTGAAGGGTCACGATGGCGTTTCAAAAGCGTTAAAATTAATCCGTAGCGAATTGATCTCCACGACTCAGCTTCGCTGCTGAAGATGGATGAGGACTGACTGCATGACTGACCGTTTTATTCCACTTTTTTTATGTAAATTAATAGCATTGAAAATACATTCTGAAAAGGAACGGGGCGAATAAAGAATGATATATATAGACGACCGTGCCTCTGTTATAAATAAGATGTTATTGAAGAATTAACTTGTATTCCTGCAGGTCATTGAATTGCCATGATTGTAACATGCTATCTGTATGAAGTATGATCTATTTTATACAATTGAACTGTTTGTGACAGGTCACGGAGAAAATCGTTAGCTGTTATTCAACTGTTGATCACAATCAATACCATTGACCGCCACATACAATATCTGCCCTGGATAAATGCCATTACTGTTTATCTAGACTTTACGATTCTGTATAGCACTTATTAACTTCCAAAGTTAAACAATAAAAAACTTTACGATTGGGTTTATCAAATCATAGAGTCTAAATACGTTGATAATAATCGTAGGTAGCTAGGTAGATGACAAGTTAACGTTCGCTTCCAGCGGATGCTGATATCGCAAACTAGGTAGTTGTTGGTAGTCGTAGTAGTTGGTAGTTGGATTGGTTCAAATTGGATGATTCTGTGTTGTTGGTTTGGTTGTTGATTCTTCTTTAGATCTGGTCGGGTCGAATGACATGGCGGTGAAACTCGGCCCTGGATGGTGTGGCGTGAGTTACTCGATCTCCTTCATTCTTCCAAACTCGTTCTGATCATGGTATTTCTTGTTGATTGCTAGTCGAATGGTATTCGTTGGTTTGGTTAGATTATCTGTTATCTGTTGCAAAACTAGAAGACCTGAGAAAAAAAAGGAAGTGAGAAAAGAGGGCGGAAAAAAATAAAATGTACATTTGGTAACTCTTCGTCTCTTGTCATCTCGGCATCCCTTTAAAAGAGATCACATAGCTGTTACAGCTTACTGTTGTGTATTTATCTCCCTTAATGTTGAAAATGTAGTATAAGTAGTTTAGAGCTACAAAAAGTATCAATGTGGTTTTCGGGCAGATTCTTGCACTGGGACTGGATAGAGGCTACTTTTCGAGGAAAATAGCAAGAAGACGAGGTAAATTACTATATAAAACTCCATTTCATTCGTGAAATTGTACGTCAATTAATTATATTTACATTTCTACTATCACTCCCTTCAATAAACCAGTTAGCCAAACCGGCGTTTATTTCCCAATAACTGTAGTTTGTCACGTGACAATAAGGCGTATGAATACATCGAAAACGAAAACAAGGATTGACCCAAGTTTTTTAACTAGAGTCTAATCTAATTTTACAATTTATTTAAATTTACAATTGTTGTTAATATTTCAATGGAATAATAAATATTTGATAATTCTATCATCCAAATAAGACTGTCTATTTATAGAACTATATTGTTAGGGGCGGGGCGGTGAACTTGATTGACAGATATCGGTGAATTCAGCAACAACGGTTTCGGGTATTTTTACAATTAAAAAAAAGAACATTTTAGCGTATTTTATCATAAAAGATAAACCAATGTAAATATAAAGAATGAAT